>NC_081186.1:44230284-44520592 GCF_029867415.1 Vicia villosa | reverse complement strand
CTCAAATTTTCCTTTTGTACGGAATCACTTCATTCCCCAACGTCTCTATCCTTCTTTCCATTCTATAAATACCTCTCATTTTTCCATAAAATCTCACATCAAATTCTAATTCATCTCTCAAATTCTTACTACATATCCATCCTTTCTTCTTCCCCGACAAAATGGCGAAGTGGTGGGAAACGTGTTTTCTTATGGTCATCACCATTGTTACGGTGATCATGTCTTTTTTCTGTCTACATAGCCCAGAACACTGTGGACCTGGGATGCTTGCATTCCCAATCATCTACGTGTTATTATTTGTAGCATGGGTTATTAATCGTCATTCTTAAAGTTTGCCGTATTTCTTATTTCTTAAATGTACCGTTTATTCGTCGTACTGTTCAATATAGTATGTAATATTTGTACTGTCAGTATTAAATGTTGTACTATTTGTCATAATGTTGCTTAATTATTCAGATAATATTTTGTGTGTTTTCTGCCAGTTAAATATTCATTTTTCTGTGCATTAAATGATTTTCAGGATTATTATCGGTAATGTTGCTCGCGTACAGTAAATATTAGTTATTTATTATGTCTGTGTTTTTTAACAAGTCATGTAAATAAACTTTCATTTTTCACATAAAACAAAAACAACAAAAAGAAAATTAACTTTGACTGTTGATTTTTCACTCTAACTGCTACATCAACACCTGAACAGTCAGTTGACAGTCAAACTGCTGGCAGTACAATTCTCAGTGTTTTGTACCATCAATCAAAATCAATCTTTCACAATTCAAAATTCCAAGATTTTTGTCCTAGAAGTCTTCTGAATATCACATGATTAGCAGAGACTCAACACTGCACAAAAATCAGGTACGCTTAACTGTCTCCTACACAAACAGTCCCTGACTAGGGTTTTCTTGTTTTTACAGGAGAAACAAGTTTTTGAGACCTCAAATGGATTTCATGGACATCCATATATCTCAAAGTACCATCACACAAATTTTCAGACTTCAATTCACTCAGACGCACCGTCAGCAGCTCAAACAGTCAACAGACGACCCGTTTGACCAAAAAAGTCAACAGACAGTCAAAAATGAAATTTTTTTGTCAAAGTCCATATTTTGTCAAAGGATTCATCATTTGATCATTGGATGATCATAATTCATCAAGGAAAGATCAAAAATCAACAAAACCCTAAGATTCAAAATTAGGGTTTTTGCCTGAAAAGTCAACTCAACTTTGACTGATCATAACTCTCTCATCCTTCATCCAAAAAATTCAAACCAAAGCTCATTTTGAAGGAAATTCAATTATCTTTCAAATGAAATTGATCCCATGGTCATCACATTCACCATTTGAAAAATATGAACAAAGACATTACAGGTCATTTTCAAAGTCAACAAAAAGACACTTTTTTCAAAAGGACACACAAGGAGCATCAAAAATCATTTTGACATGAGACCAAAGGCATTGGTTAGAGGACTCTTTGAGGTTTCCAAAAAGTGCAAGATCTCCTTCATATGACAAAAATTGAGGGATTTACACCTTGTTGAAGTTGGGTAAATTTTGGGAAAGTGCATAAAACCAACATTGCTCAAAAATGCATTTTTTCCAAATGGGGCCAAGTTTTCATGGTTCAAACATGTTTGCCATAATATTATGGGCCTCCCACGACCAAGACTAAGCCCATACCATTTTTATCCATTTTTGGCTTAATTTTATCTTATTTTAAGATTAAATAAAAAGGAAAAATGGATGGATAATGGATAGCTTACAATCTAAGCATGAGTCACCCAAGAATCTTCAATTTTCTGCAGAGGATTGAGGTACAAGGCAAGAGCATTGAAGGGAAGCAAGACTTGGTCAACAATTCAAAGGTTTTAATATAAAAAAATCAAGAATTCAACAAAGGCAACTAAAGGCTTCTTGGCTTCAATTCTAAGCACAACATAGTCTATATAAAGGCTATAACACTTCACAATCAAAAAGACACGAAATCATAGCCAGAATTCTGCTTGTAACACACTTGTAATCACTTAAATTTTTCAAAGAAATCTCAAATTCGAATTTTGAATTCCAGTCACTTTCCATACAAACTAAACATTCTAATACCTTCCTCAAGCATCACTGAACATATTCCAATCATTTTTAAGTCTTGAAACCTCACAAATCGAGCTACACAAGCCACGGTTTGTTCAAACTAAAACCAACTTATATCTCATAACACACGCATATCTAGCAAGATGTAGACATATATTTGTGTTTAGATTGAGGTCCTAGTCATTTCTGGAAACTTAATTGAAGTTTGGACACTCATACGAAGAACCACCATTTTAGGGTTCATAATTTCAAAATTAGGGCTTTCTAGAAATAGGCAAAATCAAAGGTTCTAAGTGGTACCATTGAATTCGTATGGACTAGACGAATCAAATGGACATGTCGCGCCAAATTTATTTTCACGTTTGACCCTATTAGCTATTTTGCAGGTTTAGGAAGTATCTATTACAGCGCTTTTATTACAAAAACGCTGTTAAAGATGCTGGCTGGAGGTTGAAGACGATGAGGTGTCTTCACCTCATTGGATAGAGCGCGCGCGCGTTTTTTTAAAAAAATCTCTGATTCAGTGCGTGCAGTCCTATCATTATGCCATGTGCCTCAAAATCTGAGCCATCAGATCTCATTAAATTTTCAATCCAACGCATCACAACACGCAACCACACCATGTTCCCTCATAAACCATCACACCTGATTATTATCCTTTTATTTTCTATTTTATTTTAATTTCTTTGTTAAATTAATTAAAAATAGTTTTAAAAATCCAAAAAATACAAAAAAAAATATTTTTAGGTTGCTAAAATAATATATTATTTTCTGATATAAAAATATTTTATTTTTCTTCATAATTTAAATATTTTGCATAATTAATTGGTATATATTTATATATTTGCTTTTTAATTATTTCAACCAATCAAAAAATCATAAAAAAAAATTGTTCTTTATATTAAATATTGTTTATATATTATAAAATAATTTTTGTACATATTTTGAATAATTTTCTCTTCAAGTTTTAATTATTTGTGTAATTATTTGTATAATTATATATTAATTAACTTAATAAATTTCTAATCAATTTCAAAAACTCAAAAAAAATTAGTTTTGTTTTTTAAATTAATTAACAAACATTTTGAACATATTTTGAACTTAAATTTTAGGTTTAAATTTTATTTTCATCCTTTTTCCTCATTTTATTTTAATTAATCATGCATTAATCATAATTAAAATAAATCATAAAAAATCCAAAAACATGTCTTTATTTTCTTGCTATTTAAAATTCCTAGATAAATGTATAGGTTGCTAAATTCATGTAAATAGGCATAGTTTACATTTCCTGCAAATCGATGTAATAGCGTAGATTTACTTTCCGCGTTTTACATTTCTGCATTTTAAATTCCAGCACATATAAACTGCGTGTATGTCAGAGATAAAATTGAACCGTTAGATCACTAACTTCAAAAGATAAAATATCTGAATTCAAACACAATCACACTTGCACCTCTTAAGGTAACCCCTTTCTCATTCTTTTCAAAATCAAAGTCAAATTCTGCTGTTTCGAGTACAAAATCGAACCTTTTGTTTATATCCGGTGAAAGGATAGATTTTTAAAGGAAATAGGATAAAGACCTTACAACTCAGGGTAGACCTCCTAATTTGCTTGCTCAAATCAAAACAAACAAAATTCTCATACACTATTGTTTTTCAAAATAAACTTTCCAAAAAGACAATACTTTGTATATATCCAAACAAGGATCATTACGGGGTTAACGTTCTTTTTTTCAAAAAACATCTTTCGAAAGATAAAAAAAAAACACTTTGTATACATCCGCGCAAGGATCATTACAAATTCAATTTACAAAGGTATTTCAAATCACATGCAAGTATTTCAGAGCAATTGAAAACAAGTGAGCTAAGCAAATTAAGAGCCCATGGATAACCATGGATACAAAGGGTGCTAACACCTTCCCTTTGTATAACCTACCCCCTTACCCAAAATTTCTTAAAGGTCTTTTTTCTGTGTCTTTTATAAACCTTTCCTTAATTGGATAAAATAAAAGGTCGGTGGCGACTCTCTGAATTTTCAAAAAAAAAAAAGCGAAAGCAGAAACAATAAAAAGAGTTAGTTCACGTATCTCTCCGCGAGAGGTATGGCCGGAAACGGAGGTCCACAGAACTGGCGACTCTGCTGGGGAATCAAATACTTTCAAAAAACAAAATGTTTTCAAAAGGGGTTACCTTAAGAGAATAGGTCACTTCGATGTTTTCAATTGTTTGACTTGATTGCTCTATTTTTCAAAGGTTTGTTTGGGTATTTTGCTTGTGTGAAAGATTCTAACCCGAATCTCGAGATACCTTAAGTATATGACAATAGACCAAGGAAACTGTATGGCATGTACCGATACGGTTGATCTGGTAGTCATCGTTAGTGCGATACTTTGGTTTATACTGATATCCCTTGAAAACGATCAAGGAGTATATTAGGCTTCCGAAATGTCATTAAACACTAATTTGTCTTAGAACCTTTTAGTTGAACTTGACTTGTGGCCTATTAAGTGGCTAGCTTTGAAATTGATCGAAGTTAGTTATCCTCGAGGAATATTTTGATCGGCCGTTCGAGCGCCGTATTGAGATGTTACCTTCAAGGATCATAGAACCCAAATGCTATTCTAGGACAGGTTTTAACCAACTCAACTTCAGTGGGGAGGGTATCACCTATCAGCTTCATGCAAGCCTTTAAACCTAGGGCTATTGTTTGATTTGTTTTTGTGTGCCACATGTTTGCATCATAAGCATATCATTTTCTCACTAAACACTTCAAGGATCAAAGAGTTTACCTTTGTTTATTTTACAGGTAATGGCTCCCGCCACCAGAGATTACATCCGAATCAGCATCTCAACGGTACCATCTGAACTAAAAGACATAGTATCAGAATTCCCCAGGAATGTTCAATTCACCGAAAGGCATGGTCACCTACTCCATTTGGTTACCTCAAAATTTGAAGAAGACATGATACGGGTTCTGTTCCAGTTCTTTGACCCTGAACATCATTGCTTTACCTTTGCAGATTACCAGTTAGTACCCACTTTGGAAGAGTTCTCTGAGCTAATTGGATTACTTATTCGAGATCAATTACCTTTCACTGGTTTAGAAAGGATTCCAAAACCTGAAGTCATTGCTGCTACTTTACATTTGCGAAAATCAGAAATCGAGTCCAATTGGGAAACAAAGAGTGGAGTTAAGGGTTTGCTTGCTAAGTTCTTATTGGAAAAGGCTCGATTATTGCTAGAAAACAAAAGTTATCCAGCTTTTGAGGAGGTTGTGGCCCTTTTTGATCTATGGGTTGGTTTTATTCCCTAATCCCGACCAGTTCATAAGTATACACATCATCAACCTTTTCCTAACCCGTAACCCGGTACCAACATTGCTGGGAGACATTTTACATTCTCTACACACTCGTACCATGAAGAAACGAGGAACTCTTATGTGCTGTATACCACTACTGGCTAGGTGGTTTACATTTCATCTTCCCCGATCAGTGTTGAGAAATGAACAAAGAATGCAATGGTCTCGCAGGATTATGTCTTTGTCTCATTCAGATATCCGGTGGAACAACTTCTTTCAAAGAGACATTACTATCATTGATCATTGTGGAAACTACCCTAATGTGCCACTCCTTGGTATCAAAGGGGGCATCACCTACAATCCCTCTTTAGCTTTACGCCAATTCGGATATGCAAGGAGCAACGGTCCTCATGACATGATTATCCGGGGCATTGTGTTTGATTACGAGAATGATTCCCATAGACACCGACGAAGGTTTATACATGCATGGGGCAGTGTCTATAGAATAGAAAGCAAAACTCTAGGGCAATGGAATTCTATTCCTATGGAATCTTACCTCAGATGGGTCCGTACTCATGCTCAGAAACTCATTATGCCATATCCCGCTGTTCTACCTGTGACTATTGAGCCAGAGGTCGAAGGAGACGAACCTCAAGTTATTCTACACCCGGATATGCCAACTGACCTAGAAGAGTTGCAAAAATCTTGGGTTCAACTCAAAGAGGAAAGAGACACCTTCAAAGCACACTGTCAAGACTATGAAAGAAGGATATTGGAGCTCACCGGACAGCTTCAAGAAGAACAGCAGATCAACACATTCCTGGGGGCAAAGAGAAAGCGTCCATGGGAGACCTGAGGGATCATTTGTTTCCTTTATTTCTGTTCTGTAAGCCCAAATGAGGCAAAAAGAAAAAAAAGGAAGAAAAAGAAATAAATTGTTTAACTAATGTTTGTTTCTTCTGTGTTTTAACAAATCTAAACTCTAAGATCCATGAAAACATTGCACACACATTTCATTCATATACACTGCATTCACATACATTGCATTCATATACATTGCATATACATTTCATACATTTGCATATACATTTCATTCATATACATTGCATCCATTCATACACATTGCATAACAGGTTCACATGACAGATTTCTCATCTCCTCGCTGTTTATTTCAGTCAGAAGAGATGGAATCTGAGACAAGCATCAAGAACCTCGAAGCACAGAATGCCCAAGTTCAAGTGGCAATTCTGGAACTGGCAAAGGGGCAACAAGAACTGAAAGCCCTGATAATCAAGAAGAAAAAGAAGCCCAAAGGATCTGTAGGCTTGAGTCACCTGAAAAGGAAGATCAAAATCCCAGTCAAAAAGTCCAAAAAGCCACCGATCCCTGAAACAGTCGGTGATGATGAACAAGGAGACAATCACAGCAACCAGGGTTCTGCTAAACCCTCTCTCTCTTCCAACGAAGAAGATGATCATTCTGGGGACGAACCGGATGATGACAAATACCAACAGCTGGAAGAACGTATGAAAGCTATGGAGATACAAAAATACCTGGCTTAGATTTCAATGATCTGGGACTCATCTCGGATGTTGTTATCCCTCCAAAATTCAAAGTTCCTGTCTTTGCAAAATATGATGGAGTGTCTTGTCCAAAACTACATCTGAGATCCTATGTGAGGAAGATACAACCTCATACAACAGATAACAAATTGTGGATTCACTTCTTCCAAGAAAGTCTGTCGGGTACACAACTCGAGTGGTACTACCAGCTGGAAAATACCAAGGTTCATACTTGGGAAGAATTAGCTGCTGCTTTTTACAAACAGTACCAATACAATGCTGATCTTGCACCAACCCGTACTCAACTAAGGGGCATGTCCATGGCACCAAAAGAAAGTTTCAAAGGATATGCACAAAAGTGGAGAGATATGGCTGGAAGGGTTCAACCACCCTTATCTGATCGCGAGCTAGTCGACATGTTCATGGGCACTTTAACTGGCCCTTTCTATAGTCATTTGCTGGGAAGCTCATCATCAAGTTTCACTGACTTGATATTGACCGGAGAACGTGTCGAAAGTGGCATTCAAAATGGAAAAATTCAAATAGGCTCCTCCTCTGGTACTACAAAAAGGCCCATCAGCGGGAGAAATGAGGTCAATACAATGCAAATTCAGAAAGGTCGCAAGAATGAGCATCACCAATCTGTAGGGGCAGTTCTGATCTCCGCATCTGCGCCTCAAACAGATCAACAGCCAAAATATACGCGTCGACCAGATGCGCCAAGAAGAAATTTCACCAGAATCAACATGCCAATCTCTCAGGCATTACAGCATTTGTTAAAAGCAGATCTGATTACATTAAAAGATCCTCCAAAGAATGTCAACACTTCCTCTCCGAGTTATCGCCCTGATGCAACATGTGCCTATCACTCAAACTGTCCAGGACATGACGCAGATCACTGCTAGGCCCTGAAAAATAAAATACAAGATATGATAGATGCTGGGGAAATTGAGTTCGATCCACCAGAAACTCCAAATGTCATCACTGCACCTATGCCAAAGCATGACAAAACTGTTAACGCTATCCTGGACACTGTTTACATCTATGATGTGAACGAATTATCAACTCCACTCTACGAAGTCAAAGGAAAGCTAATCCAAGCTGGTTACTTTCCAGGATGTGACCCCGATTGCTTTTATTGCTCATACCTGCCCAATGGTTGTGAAAATCTGAGAATGGGAATTCAAAAGTGGATGGATCGCCGTATCATTATGTTTGAGAGACTCCCTTCTATGGACGTGTTATGCGAAGTCTTTACAAACGAGATAAGAATAGAGGATATCTCAGTGATCTCCAGTTTACCATTCAAAATCTCTGCCAAGGCTCCGTTCAAAATTTCTGCTACACTCAAAGTGGCATCAGTAGTCATTGCTAGTCCAACTCCATTTCCATACTCCTCAGACAAAGCTGTCCCATGGGGTTACGACACTAATGTTTATGTCCATGGAGTTAAGCAGGGTACCTCGACTGAAGAGACCGCAAAGTTAACTGCTCCAACTGTGGATAATATTGTGGGTACCAGCAAGATCACGAGAAGTGGAAGAATCTTTTCACCAGAAATTTCTCCAAATGTTGCTGCTGGTCTAGTCCGAGTCCCAGTTCCTAATCAAGATGACAGCGCTCGAGGCAAAGAGCCACAAGTTGAACAAGTTCAAACCCCGGTGGAGATCACGGCTGAGGATCCATCAAAGCAAGAAATGGAGGAAATATTGAAAATCATCTGCAAGAGTGATTACAATATTGTTGAGCAACTGGGGCACACCGCTTCAAAAATCTCAATGCTATCTCTGCTAAAATATTCAGAAGCTCATGCCAAAGCTCTGATGAAGTTCCTGAAAGCTGCGCATGTGCCTCAAGAGATCTCAGTCGACCAATTTGAGAATTGTGTTGCCAATTTAACCGTGAGCAATGGCCTCGGTTTCTCTGATGTGGATCTAACCCCTGCTGGGAAAAATCACAACAAGGCCCTACATATCTCCATTGAATGTAATGGCACCACTCTATCTCATGTGCTAGTAGATAACGGTTCTTCTTTGAACGTGTTACCGAAAACAGTACTAGAAAAGCTTGACTTCGAAGGAATAGTGTTACAACCAAGTGATGTTGTGGTAAGAGCCTTTGACGGGTCAACAAGAACGGTATACGGAAAAGTGAATCTCCCAATCAGAGTGGGTTCTCAGATCTTTGATTCTATCTTTTACGTAATGGAAATTCACCCCGCCTATTCCTGTTTACTTGGACGCCCTTGGATACATGGGGCAAACGCTATAACTTCTACCCTGCATCAGAAGTTAAAATATCCAGTAAAAGGAAAGATTGTCACAGTCTATGGCGAAGAGGAATATGTGGTTAGTCACCTAAGCAATTCCAAATATGTTGAGTTGGAGGACGAATTCATCGAAACTCCCTGCCAATCTTTTGAGGTGGTCTCTCCAGATGTCTCTACCACCAAGCATATTCCTGCTACTCCAACTACAACTATGGCTTCTCTCAAAGATGCCAAAACTGTGATTGAACAAGGTGATTGCACAGTATGGGGACAGCTTCCCGATATACCCTACAAGTCCGACAAGCTAGGCCTGGGCTATGATAGTGGAAATCAAAAGAATGATCAAAGTCCTCGTTCTGGAGGATTAATGTCACACTTCGTCAGCCAAGAAGTAAACGCCATTGAAGATGAAGGAGTGTTCTTGAACCATATCATTCAGCCATATCCAGATGAAATTCCACCCATTTCCATGGGAATGTGGGATGCTGTGGGAGAACCAAGTGGCGGGTATAATTATCAGTATACCGCACCTCAGAATTCTTATATTGCTATGGAAGACATTACCCCAGCTGGATGGGGTGATCAATCTGAAAATGACAAAAGTTTCACAAGTCCCGTCGCTGAGCAATATCAAAATCCACCCAAAGAAGTATGGGATACGCTAGGAGAACCCAGTGGCAAATATGACTATATGGTGAAATATTCCGCTCCTCCGAGCTCACAAATTGCTATGGAGGACATTGTCCCAACTGGATGGGATGAACATTACGATGACAATTTCACTCTTGAAGAAGCCAGGAAAATACCAAATAACGAGGGTTGCTTTCTGTCAGAATACACTCCTCACCAAGATGCACAAGTCTCTATTCAAAACATTATCCCGACTTCATGGGACGGCCTTATCGAGCATCTTGCTCAGCCAACAGAGATATCTCATCCTGGGCTCTCATATCCAGCAGAGTATATCGCTTATCCCGAAAGATCACCGGCTCATTTCCCCACTAATGAAATCAATGCTGTGGAAGATGAAGGAGACAACTGCAAATGGAACAGTTGGATACTCCCTGCTCACAACAATGGATTGAACAACTGGAAAGCTGAGGATGTGATCCCCTTTGACCAGGAGTAAATGCCATTTCCTGTTTTCTTTGTGTATATTGTGCAAAGATAAAAATGGTTCCTGAACTATCGAACCATGAGCTTGAAAGCCGTGTGCCTTGCCCGAAGCGCACTGGTCCTTTTATAAGGGCTTATCATATCATGATCATGTGCATTCAATAAAATCATGGGACGCTTGCATATTTAAATTTTGTGATCCTTTTTCTTTCTTTCTTTGTTTTCAAATAGCTATGTTTTTTTTTCACATACACTCACATAAATAAAATGCAGATTCACATACACTTTGGATTCAGTCAATAACGATTCTGCTATTGCCCGTCATGACTTTGAAAATCCGATCTACCAAACTGAGGACGAAAGTGAGGAAGATTGTGAAGTACCAAGAGAACTTGCAAGGCTACTAGAACAAGAAGACAAGGCCATACAGCCTCACGAGGAGCCAATTGAGGTCATCAACTTGGGCAGCAACGAAGAAAAGAAGGAAGTCAAAATAGGGGCTGGTTTAGAACACAGCATCAAGCAAAGACTGATTCAAATGCTGCGAGACTACGTCGAGATATTCGCCTGGTCCTACGAAGATATGCCAGGCCTTGACACGGACATTGTAGTTCATCGCCTGCCAGTCAAAGAAGGTAACACTCCAGTCAAACAGAAACTACGAAGGAGTAGGCCTGATATGTCAAAAAAGATCAAAGACGAGGTTGAAAAACAGTTCAATGCCGGATTCCTAAAAGTTGTAAGTTATCCTCCTTGGATAGCTAACATCGTGCCTGTACCTAAAAAATACGGGAAAGTCCGAATGTGCGTGGACTACAGAGATCTGAACCGGGCAAGCCCCAAAGATGATTTCCCTTTACCACACATCGATGTACTGGTTGACAATACCACACAATGCAAGGTATTCTCCTTTATGGACGGATTCTAAGGGTACAATCAAATCAAGATGGCACCCGATGACATGGAAAAAACAACCTTCACGACACCCTGGGGAACCTTTTGTTACAAAGTAATGCCCTTTGGTTTAAAGAACGCAGGAGCAACCTATCAGCGTGCAATGGTAGCTCTGTTTCATGATATGATTCATCAGGAGATAGAGGTGTATGTCGATGACATGATTGCAAAATCCAACACCGAGGAAGAACATCTGGGTCATCTACACAAGTTGTTTGACAGACTCAAGAAATACAAGTTGCGACTGAACCCAAATAAGTGTACCTTTGGAGTAAGATCCGGCAAACTCTTAGGTTTCATCGTCAGCAGCAAAGGTATTGAGGTTGATCCCGCCAAGGTCAAAGCCATTCAAGAAATGCCTATACCTCGTACCGAGAAACAAGTCAGAGGATTCTTGGGACGTCTGAATTACATCGCCCGATTTATTGCCCACATGACTACTACTTGTGTGCCGATCTTCAAATTGTTGAAGAAAGATCAAGTGGAAAGGTGGAATGACAAATGCCAGTTAGCCTTTGACAAGATCAAAGAATATCTCCAAAAACCCCCAATCTTGTTGCCACCTGTGGAAGGCAGACCTCTGATAATGTACCTAACTGTGTTAGAAGACTCAATGGGATGTGTACTAGGACAACATGACGAGTCCGGCCGAAAGGAGCACACAATCTACTATCTTAGCAAAAAGTTTACCGATTGTGAAACAAGATACTCACTACTCGAAAAAACTTGTTGTGCCTTAGCTTGGGCGGCTCGCCGACTAAGACAGTACATGCTAAATCACACCACTTTCCTAATCTCCAGGATGGATCCTATCAAATATATGTTCGAAAAACCTGCTCTCTCTGGAAGAATAGCAAGATGGCAAATGATCTTAACAGAATATGACATTCAATACACTTCACAAAAAGCAATCAAAGGAAGTGTGGTAGCTGATCATCTGGCTCATCAAGCAGTGGATGATTATCAAGCATTGAACTTTGACTTCCCAGACGAAGACATTATGCTAGTCAATGACTACAAACAACCGGGACCAGAAGAAGGACCCGAGCCAGGATCCCGGTGGACTATGGTTTTTGACGGAGCTTCTAATTCACTTGGCAATGGCATCGGAGCTGTGATCATTTCCCCCGCAGGAGGTTACACACCATTCGCTGACAGATATGCTTCAACTGCACTAACAATATAGTCGAATACGAAGCATGTATTCTGGGTCTTAAAGCTGCAGTTGATCTAAGAATCAAGTTCCTGGAAGTCTACGGAGACTCGGCCTTGGTAATCTACCAAGTCAAAGGGGAATGGGACACGAAGCACCCGAATCTAATTCCTTACAAAGAATATGTGATGAGTTTGATTCCTTACTTCAAAGAAATCACTTTTGAACATATCCCACGCGAGGAAAATCAACTAGCTGATGCCTTAGCTACCATGTCATCCATGTTCAAAGTCAGGTGGGACAATAAGGCGCCGATGATCACCATTTACAGACAAGATGAACCATACTATTGCAATGAGATCAATGTCGAAGGGACAGAAGAAAAACCATGGTTCCATGAAGTAAAAAAATATCTCGAAGCTCAGGAGTACCCTGAAGGGGCATCCATTAACGACAGAAAATTTCTAAGGAGATTTGCAGCCAAATTCTTTCTAAGTAATGGAACCCTATACAAACGCAATCATGACTCGACTTTACTTCGTTGTGTAAACAAGAAGGAAGCAGAACAGATCATGGGAGACATACATAATGGTGCCTTCGGTACTCATTCAAGTGGACATACAATGGCTAAAAAGATCCTAAGAGCAGGTTATTACTGGTCTACCATGGAAACAGACTGCCATCACCACTCCCGAACCTGTCACAAATGCCAGATATATGCTGACAAAGTACATGTACCTCCAATTCCTTTAAACGTCCTGACGGCTCCTTGGCCTTTTGCAATGTGGGGTATTGATATGATTGGAGAAATCAAACCCACTGCTTCCAACGGACATCGCTTTATCCTGGTCGCTATTGACTACTTCACGAAGTGGGTAGAAGCAGCTTCATTTGCTTCTGTCACCAAGAATGTGGTGGCTCGGTTCATCAAATACAATCTCATTTGTCGGTATGGCATCCCTGAACGGATTATCACGGACAATGGCACAAATTTAAACAACAGAATAATTACTGAACTTTGCGCACAGTTCAAGATCAAACATCACAATTCCTCTCCATATCGACCAAAGATGAACGGCGCGGTGGAAGCTGCCAACAAGAACATCAAGAAAATCATACAAAAAATGACAGTAACCTACAAAGACTGGCATGAGATGTTACCTTTTGCTCTTCATGGTTATCGCACATCTGCGCTTACTTCAACAGGGGCAACTCCATTCTCCTTAGTCTATGGTATGGAGGCAGTTCTTCCAATTGAAATTCAGATTCCTTCCCTAAGGATTATGAAAGAAGCCGATCTAGACGAAGACGATTGGATTCAAACACGGTTGGACCAGATAAACTTGATTGATGAAAAGAGGCTCGCAGCTATTTGTCATGGTCAGCTATACCAAAAGCGTATGATCAAAGCCTTCAACAAAAAAGTCAAAAGTCAAGCATACCAAACTGGTGGCTTGGTTGTCAAACGCATCATCTTACCACAAGGTGATCCCAGAGGCAAATGGACTCCCACCTATGAGGGACCATTCGTAATCAAGAAAATATTCTCCGGCGGTGCCATGTTGCTTATTACCATGGATGGCGAGGATTTCCCACACCCTGTGAATGCGGATATAGTTAAAAAAATACTTCGCTTAAAAAAAACAAAAAAAAACAGCTCGCTAAGTTGAAAACCTGAAAAGGCGACTTAGGCAAAAATGAGCGTCTCGGTGGATTGAAAACCCGAAAGGGCGGTCCAGGCCAAAATTAGAGACTAAATAAAATCATCCCGGTAGGCTGAAAACCTGAAAGGGCAGCCTAGGCAAAAGTGAGGGAATAAAGTGTACAACTATGTTCCGTTCAGCTGCCTACTCACCGTCAAGATTCAACACATCAAAGATACCGATCAGTCTAATTACTTTCTTCCAACAAGTGAGGGATGAGATGCTCGAAGACAGATTGGCAATAGCAGAATTGAAACTTGACTGGATCGTTTTCACATAGCTATTTATCTTTATAAATATTTTTCCAAAGCTTTATGGCAATTTCCTACTTCTAGGATTGTTGTCTCCCTGTGCTTATCAGCCTATCATGGCTCTTTTTCAAAAATCAATGCCGCTTAGGCTCAAAATCACCATATTCACTTTTTCTGTTTTGAATACGTAAACGTCCCAATGATAATTTTGAATGAACATATGCATTTGAATATGATTGATGTTTACCAGGAAAAACAGGAATAGCATTCAGGTAATGTCCCAATCATCTGGACATCATCCCATCAGAAGAAAAATCCCTAAGAGAAACACACTTCTCAGCAAATTCCTCAATAAGATTTTCTCTCTAAAAGAAGTCTTATCCCCCAACAGGGTTGTTCCAGATTACTATCCTCAGAAGGTGTGATCTCCACACCGGGACTTGGTCAGATAGTGCATCGGAGGATTATGCATCTTCCTCATCCCCACTTAAAAGGGCATCAAAATCAGAACTTCCAACTACCTTTCACTCCCAAGCAGTAGTTGAAGATCCTTCAACAGAGTACCATGGTCCTCAAAGAAGTCTTATCCCCCAGCCGAGGGTACTCAAACAAGACAAAAGATCATCACAATATAGTCATATCCAGATGGCTAGCGGAGATTTACCTTCAAACCAGAAGATTGACACGCTTAAGTCTTACATTATATTCACAAGTCATACATCACATCATACTTCATACATCATATATCACACATCATGCATCATGCGCATATTCATACACATATTCATACACAACATAACATGCAAATTTCTCCTTTAGCTCGAGAATATCTCACATTACATGCATCATAAACATGGCATATCACTAACTTGATTTTTCAGGTAGACGGATATCTTCAACAAAGATGTTCTCAATCACATGCAGTGTTCACCTGAATGCCATGAACGGTTCTCTCAGATATAATCAAGCCGAAGATTCATTCTGATCACTTACCAAGTCAAAAACAGACATCACAGATCTAAAGCTGATACCTCAGACGGTTCCAAAACGATCTAGCATCAAAGATCTAAAGCTGATACCTCAGACGGTTCCAGAACGATCTAACATCGAAGATCTAAAGTCGATACCTCAGACGGTTCCAGAACGATCTACCATCGAAGATCTAAAGCTGATACCTCAGACGGTTCCAGAACGATCTAACATCGAAGATCTAAAGCTGATACCTCAGACGGTTCCGCAATGATCAACTTCCAAAATCTAGATCGGAAAAAAAACTTTGGACAGGTTCCGTAACGATTATCCTCCAAGACTTAAAGCGGTAACCTTGGACGGTTCCGAAACAGTCAACGCAAAAACTTTCAAATCCTTCATCAAGATATAATCAATGGATTCATTCTGATGAACAGACCATCAACACACTTGCCAGGTGGCATTTGAAAGCCCATCTCAGGTAATGTTTCAATCTGCCAACAACATTTCGCAGACGACATTCAAATGCAACTTCCAACATCTCTTCTGATCAAGGTAAGTGCAAATTTTCAGGGCATCTAAATATTCAATCATCTTCTACCTTCAGATTTCAGACAATCTCTTCAGGTTTAAGAAGATTGAATAGGGGCAATTGTTATACCCCAAAATTTGCCCGCATCTTTTTTCATGAAAACTCCAATCTAAAAATTAAGAGTCTCATATAATCATGGATCTTTATTTCAATAAATATCCTGACATGTGAAATACTTAGTTTTTAGAATTTTTCTTATACAGTATTTTGGCTTGCAGTTGAATTTATTCTTACGCAAACGCCAAATACTGTTTATTACTTCACACATGCTATTTATTTATTTACATATAAATAGTACTGACATAATTGGTATAGAGTTAAATCTTTTGCAGGCGCAGAATCAGGAAACTCAGACTGTACTGGTAACAAGTAGATTATTATTATCTATTGTTTCCCATTAATTTTTGTACTATATTCCCTTATTTTCAAAAATCTTTTCAAATCTCTTTTTCAAAAATCAAATCCTAACTTTATTCTATACATCTCTCTTTTTCCCAACACTATCATACACTTTCTTTCAAATCTTACTTCCACTCAAATTTTCCTTTTGTACGGAATCACTTCATTCCCCAACGTCTCTATCCTTCTTTCCATTCTATAAATACCTCTCATTTTTCCATAAAATCTCACATCAAATTCTAATTCATCTCTCAAATTCTTACTACATATCCATCCTTTCTTCTTCCCCGACAAAATGGCGAAGTGGTGGGAAACGTGTTTTCTTATGGTCATCACCATTGTTACGGTGATCATGTCTTTTTTCTGTCTACATAGCCCAGAACACTGTGGACCTGGGATGCTTGCATTCCCAATCATCTACATGTTATTATTTGTAGCATGGGTTATTAATCGTCATTCTTAAAGTTTTCCGTATTTCTTATTTCTTAAATGTACCGTTTATTCGTTGTACTGTTCAATATAGTATGTAATATTTGTACTGTCAGTATTAAATGTTGTACTATTTGTCATAATGTTGCTTAATTATTCAGATAATATTTTGTGTGTTTTCTGCCAGTTAAATATTCATTTTTCTGTGCATTAAATGATTTTCAGGATTATTATCGGTAATGTTGCTCGCGTACAGTAAATATTAGTTATTTATTATGTCTGTGTTTTTTAACAAGTCATGTAAATAAACTTTCATTTTTCACATAAAACAAAAACAACAAAAAGAAAATTAACTTTGACTGTTGATTTTTCACTCTAACTGCTACATCAACACCTGAACAGTCAGTTGACAGTCAAACTGCTGGCAGTACAATTCTCAGTGTTTTGTACCATCAATCAAAATCAACCTTTCACAATTCAAAATTCCAAGATTTTTGTCCTAGAAGTCTTCTGAATATCACATGATTAGCAGAGACTCAACACTGCACAAAAATCAGGTACGCTTAACTGTCTCCTACACAAACAGTCCCTGACTAGGGTTTTCTTGTTTTTACAGGAGAAACAAGTTTTTGAGACCTCAAATGGATTTCATGGACATCCATATATCTCAAAGTACCATCACACAAATTTTCAGACTTCAATTCACTCAGACGCACCGTCAGCAGCTCAAACAGTCAACAGACGACCCGTTTGACCAAAAAGTCAACAGACAGTCAAAAATGAAATTTTTTTGTCAAAGTCCATATTTTGTCAAAGGATTCATCATTTGATCATTGGATGATCATAATTCATCAAGGAAAGATCAAAAATCAACAAAACCCTAAGATTCAAAATTAGGGTTTTTGCCTGAAAAGTCAACTCAATTTTGACTGGTCATAACTCTCTCATCCTTCATCCAAAAAATTCAAACCAAAGCTCATTTTGAAGGAAATTCAATTATCTTTCAAATGCAATTGATCCCATGGTCATCACATTCCCCATTTGAAAAATATGAACAAAGACATTACAGGTCATTTTCAAAGTCAACAAAAAGACACTTTTTTCAAAAGGACACACAAGGAGCATCAAAAATCATTTTGACATGAGACCAAAGGCATTGGTTAGAGGACTCTTTGAGGTTTCCAAAAATTGCAAGATCTCCTTCATATGACAAAAATTGAGGGATTTACACCTTGTTGAAGTTGGGTAAATTTTGGGAAAGTGCATAAAACCAACATTGCTCAAAAATGCATTTTTTCCAAATGGGGCCAAGTTTTCATGGTTCAAACATGTTTGCCATAATATTATGGGCCTCCCACGACCAAGACTAAGCCCATACCATTTTTATCCATTTTTGGCTTAATTTATCTTATTTTAAGATTAAATAAAAAGGAAAAATGGATGGATAATGGATAGCTTACAATCTAAGCATGAGTCACCCAAGAATCTTCAATTTTCTGCAGAGGATTGAGGTACAAGGCAAGAGCATTGAAGGGAAGCAAGACTTGGTCAACAATTCAAAGGTTTTAATATAAAAAAATCAAGAATTCAACAAAGGCAACTAAAGGCTTCTTGGCTTCAATTCTAAGCACAACATAGTCTATATAAAGGCTATAACACTTCACAATCAAAAAGACACGAAATCATAGCCAGAATTCTGCTTGTAACACACTTGTAATCACTTAAATTTTTCAAAGAAATCTCAAATTCGAATTTTGAATTCCAGTCACTTTCCATACAAACTAAACATTCTAATACCTTCCTCAAGCATCACTGAACATATTCCAATCATTTTTAAGTCTTGAAACCTCAAAAATCGAGCTACACAAGCCACGGTTTGTTCAAACTAAAACCAACTTATATCTCATAACACACGCATATCTAGCAAGATGTAGACATATATTTGTGTTTAGATTGAGGTCCTAGTCATTTCTGGAAACTTAATTGAAGTTTGGACACTCATACGAAGAACCACCATTTTAGGGTTCATAATTTCAAAATTAGGGCTTTCAGAAATAGGCAAAATCAAAGGTTCTAAGTGGTACCATTGAATTCGTATGGACTAGACGAATCAAATGGACATGTCGCGCCAAATTTATTTTCACGTTTGACCCTATTCGCTATTTTGCAGGTTTAGGAAGTATCTATTACAGCGCTTTTATTACAAAAACGCTATTAAAGATGCTGGCTGGAGGTTGAAGACGATGAGGTGTCTTCACCTCATTGGATAAAGCGCGCGCGCGTTTTTTTTAAAAAAATCTCTGATTCAGTGCGTGCAGTCCTATCATTATGCCATGTGCCTCAAAATCTGAGCCATCAGATCTCATTAAATTTTCAATCCAACGCATCACAACACGCAACCACACCATGTTCCCTCATAAACCATCACACCTGATTATTATCCTTTTATTTTCTATTTTATTTTAATTTCTTTGTTAAATTAATTAAAAATAGTTTTAAAAATCCAAAAAATACAAAAAAAATATTTTTAGGTTGCTAAAATAATATATTATTTTCTGATATAAAAATATTTTATTTTTCTTCATAATTTAAATATTTTGCATAATTAATTGGTGTATATTTATATATTTGCTTTTTAATTATTTCAACCAATCAAAAAATCATAAAAAAAATTGTTCTTTATATTAAATATTGTTTATATATTATAAACTAATTTTTGTACATATTTTGAATAATTTTCTCTTCAAGTTTTAATTATTTGTGTAATTATTTGTATAATTATATATTAATTAACTTAATAAATTTCTAATCAATTTCAAAAACTCAAAAAAAATTAGTTTTGTTTTTTAAATTAATTAACAAACATTTTGAACATATTTTGAACTTAAATTTTAGGTTTAAATTTTATTTTCATCCTTTTTCCTCATTTTATTTTAATTAATCATGCATTAATCATAATTAAAATAAATCATAAGAAATCCAAAAACATGTCTTTATTTTCTTGCTATTTAAAATTCCTAGATAAATGTATAGGTTGCTAAATTCATGTAAATAGGCATACTTTACATTTCCTGCAAATCGATGTAATAGCGTAGATTTACTTTCCGCATTTTACATTTCCGCATTTTAAATTCCAGCACATATAAACTGCGTGTATGTCAGAGATAAAATTGAACCGTTATATCACTAACTTCAAAAGAAAAAATATCTGAATTCAAACACAATCACACTTGCACCTCTTAAGGTAACCCCTTTCTCATTCTTTTCAAAATCAAAGTCAAATTCTGCTGTTTCGAGTACAAAATCGAACCTTTTGTTTATATCCGGTGAAAGGATAGATTTTTAAAGGAAATAGGATAAAGACCTTACAACTCAGGGTAGACCTCCTAATTTGCTTGCTCAAATCAAAACAAACAAAATTCTCATACACTATTGTTTTTCAAAATAAACTTTCCAAAAAGACAATACTTTGTATATATCCAAACAAGGATCATTACGGGGTTAACGTTCTTTTTTTCAAAAAACATCTTTCGAAAGATAAAAAAAACACTTTGTATACATCCGCGCAAGGATCATTACAAATTCAATTTACAAAGGTATTTCAAATCACATGCAAGTATTTCAGAGCAATTGAAAACAAGTGAGCTAAGCAAATTAAGAGCCCGTGGATAACCATGGATACAAAGGGTGCTAACACCTTCCCTTTGTATAACCTACCCCCTTACCCAGAATTTCTTAAAGGTCTTTTTTCTGTGTCTTTTATAAACCTTTCCTTAATTGGATAAAATAAAAGGTCGGTGGCGACTCTCTGAATTTTCAAAAAAAAAATGCGAAAGCAGAAACAATAAAAAGAGTCAGTTCACGTATCTCTCCGCGAGAAGTATGGCCGGAAACGGAGGTCCACACTCAGCTTGGTCCAATCCTTGGAAAGAAGGTGATTTCCCCGATTTCTCACGTGTTCGTCAGTGCCAGTACTAGTTCTGGAAGTCAGGTTTTCGCCGTGGATGATGATGATGAAGAAGATCTCTCCAGATTCATTTGCCATGTTGCACCTGGACAGGAACTCAACAATTGGACCATATTGGACATCTCCAGAGTCACTTTTATGGAGATGTAATTTTCTTGTTTTGATAAATCATGTGCTTCGCCCCAAGCATTTTGATCACTTGTATAAAGAAGGGCCCCCCATGTGTTTCAATTTGTTTAATATTGAATGAAAATCATATTTTCGCATGCAATTACTGTCCCATTTCTTTCATTTTTACTTTAAAAACTTTTTCAAAAATGGCAAAGCTTTTCTTTTTCTTTTTATGTGTTGCATTCTAAGGCATAAATCATCCATCGTGCAGATCCGGCTCGAATTCCATCAAAAATGATAATGTTACAGTTCCACGTCTTGATATTTTTGAGAATCCAATTGACCAAGCTGATGGAGATAGTGAGAAGATTGTGAAGTCCCTGAAGAATTGGCAAGACTCTTGAGACAAGAAGAGAAATCCATTCAGCCACATCAGGAGGTCATAGAAATCATCAACCTCGGTACAGAGGAGGCAAAGAGAGAAGTCAAGATAGGGGTCGCTTTGCAAAGTGATGTAAAGAGAAGGTTGATTGAGCTGCTCCAAGAGTACGTTGACATCTTCGCCTGGTCATACGAAGACATGCCTGGTTTAGACACTGATATAGTTATGCACAGGTTACCGCTCAAACCAGAATGTCCGCCTGTAAAGCAGAAACCACGAAGGACTCGACCTGATATGGCTTTGAAAATCAAGGAGGAAGTTGAAAACCAGTTGAAGGCTGGTTTCTTATCTGCGTGTGAATATCCTCCTTGGATTGCAAACATCGTACCTGTTCCTATGAAGGACGGAAAGGTACGCATGTGTGTAGACTACCAAGATTTGAATAGGGCAAGTCCAAAGGATGATTTTCCTCTGCCTCATATTGATGTGTTGGTTGACAATACTGCTCAGTATTCGGTATTCTCATTCATGGATGGTTTTTCTGGCTATAATCAAATAAAGATGGCTCCTGAAGATATAACCAAGACCACTTTTACGACCCCGTGGGGTACGTATTGTTATAAGGTGATGCCTTTTGGTCTAAAGAATGCTGGTGCAACATATCAACGTGCGATGGTGACCCTTTTCCATGATATGATCCATAAGGAGATTGAAGTATACGTTGATGATATGATTGCAAAATCCCAAACTGAGGAGGAACACTTGGTATATCTTGAGAAATTGTTTGCCCGTCTACGAAAATTCAAGTTGAGGCTTAATCCAAACAAGTGCACTTTTGGAGTGCGATCTGGAAAGTTACTTGGATTCATCGTGAGCCAACGAGGGATTGAGGTCGACCCTGATAAAGTAAGAGCAATACAGAATATGCCAGCACCGAAGAATGAAAAAGAAGTTCGAGGGTTCCTTGGGAGATTGAATTATATAGCCAGGTTCATTTCTCATCTCACTGACACCTGTGAACCCATCTTTAAGTTGCTGCGCAAGAATCAAGATATACGTTGGGATGATCATTGTCAAGAAGCCTTCGAAAAGATCAAACAGTATCTCCAAAAGCCACCAATTCTCATGCCTCCAGTTCCTGGGAGGCCGCTTCTTATGTACTTAACTGTGCTTGAAGGATCTATGGGGTGTGTGCTAGCCCAGCATGACGAGTCTGGTCGAAAAGAGTGCGTCATTTATTACCTGAGCAAAAAGTTTACCGATTATGAATCCCGTTACTCACTACTCGAGAAAACTTGCTGTGCTTTGGTATGGTCCGCTCGCCGACTGAGACAGTATATGTTGACTCACACCACTCTATTGATCTCCAAAATGGACCCGATAAAGTACATCTTTGAAAAACCGGCCCTTACAGGAAGACTAGCCTGGTGGCAAATGCTTTTATCAGAATATGATATCCAGTATGTCACACAGAAGGCCATCAAAGGAAGTGTCCTTGCAGATCATCTTGCTCATCAGCCATTAGAAGAGTATCAGTCAATGAAGTTTGACTTTCCTGATGAAGATATCATGAAACTGGATGATAAAGAAGGACCCGAACCAGGGGAGCGATGGACTCTCACGTTCGATGGTGCATCAAATGCTATGGGCCATGGTATTGGGCAGTTTTGACTTCTCCTCGTCAAACTCACATCCCTTTCACAGCTAGAATATGTTTTGATTGCACAAAAAATGTCGCAGAATACGAAGCTTGCATAATGGGCCTCGAAGCAGCCATTGATATGAGAATCAAGATCCTTGAGGTTTATGGGGATTCTGCCTTGGTTATACATTAAGTGAGAGGTGATTGGGAGACAAGACACCCCAATTTAGTTCCTTATAAGGACTATATCTTGGAGTTGCTGCCTGCTTTCGAAGAAATCACTTTCAATCATATCCCCCGAGAGGAAAATCAATTGGCAGATGCTTTGGCTACTTTGGCAGCTATGTTCAGAGTTAGCTCCCCTAAAGAAGTGCCAGACATAAGGATCCTCTGTTACAAAGAACCTGCACATGTATTCCCTGCTCATTGTCTCACTACTGAAGAAGTGTATGACGAAAAGCCATGGTATTATGACATCAAAAGGTATATCGAGAAGCAAGAGTATCCCGAAGATGCTACGATTGGTGATAAGCGAACGCTTCGAAGGTTAGCATCCAAATTCTTCTTGTCAGGAGACATCCTGTACAAGAGAAACTATGATTCAGTTTTGCTCAGATGCGTGGATAGACACGAAGCAGAATTGACCATGCGGGAAATTCATGAAGGATCTTTTGGAACTCATTCTAGTGGACACTCTATGGCCAAAAAGATCTTGCGAGCAGGATATTATTGGATGACGATTGAAAGTGATTGTTATGTGTATGTGAAGAAATGTCACAAATGCCAAGTGTATGCTGACAGAATTCTTGTTCCTCCAACTCCTCTGAATGTTCTGACCTCGCCTTGGCCCTTTGCTATGTGGGGCATAAACATGATTGGACGAATTGAGCCACAAGCTTCAAATGGGCATAGATTTATTCTTGTTGCTATCAACTACTTCACCAAATGGGTTGAAGCTGCTTCTTACAAGAACGTAACCAAGCAAGCCGTCACTCGCTTTATCAAGAAAGAAATTATATGCCGATACGGGGTTCCAAACAAGATCATCATTGATAATGGGTCCAATCTTAATAACAAGATGATGGCAGAGTTGTGCGAAGAGTTCAAGATTGAACATCACAATTCATCACCCTATCGGCCAAAGATGAATGGCGCAGTCGAAGCTGCTAACAAGAACATAAAGAAGATCGTCCAGAAAATGGTTAGAACGTACAAAGACTGGCACGAGATGTTACCGTTTGCTTTGCATGGCTATAGAACTTCAGTTCGTACTTCAACTGGGGCAACTCCCTTCTCTCTTGTCTACGGTATGGAGGCCGTACTTCCTGTCGAAGTGGAAATTCCTTCGTGGAGGGTCTTGATGGATGCCAAACTTGATGAAACAGAATGGTTCAGACGAGGCTCGACCACCTCAATCTAATTGAGGAGAAACGCTTATCCGCCATTTGCCATGGTCAGTTATACCAAAAGAGGATTAAGAAAGCGTATGACAAGAAGATTCGGCCTCGAGAATTCCACACAGGTGACCTGGTTGTAAGGAAGATCTTGTTAATTCACACCGATCCAAGGGGCAAATGGACTCCCAATTATGAGGGACCATACATTGTGAAGAAGGCATTCTCAGGTGGTGCTTTAATCTTGACAAAGATGGATGGGGAAGACGTTCCACTTCCGGTCAATTCAGACTCAGTCAAAAAATACAACGCATAAAAGACCTGCTAGGTCGACGTACCTAGAAAAAAATAAGGGCATCCCGGTAAACCAAAAGGGTTTGGGCAAAAATTAGGGATAAAACAAAAGAGAATAACCCGCTAAGTCGAAAACCTGAAAGGGCGACTTAGGCAAAAAGGGGTATCTCGCTGGATTGAAAACCCGAAAGGGCGATCCAGGCAAAAGTTAGGGATCAAAAGCGAGAGGCTGCAGTCTGAATATCCTTCACAAAGACCACTATACACCCTTGGCAAAGCGGACAGATCGATCCAACCATTACGCTTCTGAAGCAAAGCATTGAGAGGATCAAGGATATGGGAACTGTAGCAATACCAGTTTTAATGGAAATTCGAGCATTTCTCTTTGCCATTTTTTTTTTGCATCTTATTTTCTTTTTCGCAACTACCTCATTCAGGAGTTGCTTCCTTGTACAGAAGCCTATTCATAGGCGCTCCATCAATAAAATGATCTTTTGACAAAAAGCTTTCCTTCCTACTTTTTTCATTTTTCGCATGCAAAGTGTGATTTAATTCGTTATTAAACATCGCATTGAAAGCATGGGGGATAATGATCACAAATTAAAACGAAACATGATGTTACATAAACACAAAAGTGCTCCAAGGGGCACCATTTGCATCCAAACGTTGTTTTCTCTGTGCAGGTTGCAGTTTCTAGCCGTCATCTTAGCTTATGACATATCACAAAGGTCGTCATCATCCCGCGTAAAAGTTCAAGCGTATAATTCATCAGTACTGGTAAGCGTGGGGCACCTGAAGAGGTCCATGTCCCTCTTCCATATGGCAGACAAAGAAGGGTCCCTCAAAACTCATGATTCCCCAAGCAGTATAGGATGTAAGGAAAGTCGAACGAAGTCACTTCCTCCCCAGCAGAGCTATGTCCTAATCCTCCACACAGTTGCCAATAATCTTTGGCACTGTGAGGTTTCCAACGCCCACTCACAATGGCGTCTCAAGAGAATAAGCAACGGACCCCAATGATCCCGCTCCGCTATCTCATCAATGCCTTTATTTGGCACTCTGCATATAGTGTTCACTGCATATAACATTGCATCCTCAAAAGCGTAGCATATCCATTACAGTGGATCATTACGCCATAAACCCAAACATGCATACGAAGCATAACAAAGATAATGTGAGTCAATGTTGAATCAAAACAATGACACATCCCTACAGAAGTTGCCATCATTACAAACTCCACTTGATATCTGCTTTAGTGCCATAAACACTTTTTAGCTGCGGTGCCGATACGAGGTACCCTCAATCCTCGACAAATGTCTGACACAATGACTCTCTGCTTGTATCTTCTCTTGTTGTCGAGTTGATGTTGAGTCGTAGATCGTACGAGGTCTATTCCCTTTTTGTCCTGAAGATCGTACGAGGTCTTCTCCTGATGTTGAGTCGTGGATCGCACGAGATCTATTTCCTTTTTGTCTTGAAGATCGTACGAGGTCTTCTCCCGATGTTGAGTCATAGATCGCACGAGATCTTTTCCCTTTCACTCCTGAAGATCGTACGAGATCCTCTCCTGTTGTCGAGTCGATGTTGAGTCTTAGATCGCACGAGATCTTTTCCTTTCAGTCTTGAAGATCGTACGAGGTCTTCTCCCGATGTTGAGTCATAGATCGCACGAGATCTTTTCCCTTTCACTCCTGAAGATCGTACGAGATCCTTTCCTGTTGTCGATTCGATGTTGATGGTCTTGTCGTGCTTCGGCATAGGTGCCGTGATGACATTTGGAGTCTCTGGAGGATCGAACTCAATTTCCCCAGCATCTATCATGTCTTGTATTTTATTTTTCAGGGCCCAACAGTGATCTGCGTCATGTCCTGGACAATTGGAGTGATACGCACATGTTGCATCGGGGCGATAACTCGGAGAGGAAGTGTTGACATTCTTTGGAGGGTATTTCAATGTGATCAGATCTTATTTTAACAAATGCTACAATGCTTGAGAGATTGGCATATTGATTCTGGTGAAATTTCTTCTTGGTGCATCTAGTCGACGCGTATATTTTGGCGGTTGATCTTTTTGAGGCGCAGACGCGGAGATCAGAACTGCCCCTACAGATTGGTGATGCTTATTCTTGCGACCTTTCAGACTGTGCATTGTGTTGACTTCATTTCTCCCACTGATGGGCCTTTTTGTAGTACCAGAGGAAGAGCCTATTTGAATTTTTCCATTTTGAATGCCGCTTTCGACACGTTCTCCAGTCAATATCAGGTCAGTGAATCCTGATGATGAGCTTCCCAGTAAATGACTATAGAAAGGGCCAGTTAAAGTGTCCATGAACATGTCGACCAGCTCGCGATCAGATAAGGGCGGTTGAACCCTTCCAGCCAGATCTCTCCACTTTTGTGCATATCCTTTGAAACTTTCTTTTGGTGCCATGGACATGCCCCTTAGTTGAGTACGGGTTGGTGCAAGGTCAGCATTGTATTGATACTGCTTGTAAAAAGCAGCAGCTAACTCTTCCCAGGTATGAACTTTTGTACTTTCCAGCTGGTACTACCACTCAAGTTGTGTTCCCGACAGACTTTCTTGGAAGAAGTGAATCCACAATTTGTTATCTGCTGTATGAGGTTGTATCTTCCTTACATAGGACCTCAAATGTAGTTTTGGGCAAGAAACTCCATCATACTTTGCAAAGACAGGAACTTTGAACTTTGGAGGGATAACAACATCCGAGACGAGTCCCAGATCATCGAAATCTAAACCAGGTATTTTTTGTATCTCCATAGCTTTCATGCGTTCTTCCAACTGCTGGTATTTGTCATCATCCTGTTCGTCTCCAGAATGATAATCTTCTTCATTAGAAGAGAGCGAGGGTTTGGCAGAACCCTGGTTGCTGTGATTGTCTCCTTGTTCACCATCACCGACTATTTCAGGGATCGGTGGCTTTTTGAACTTTTTGACTGGGATTTTGATCTTCCTTTTCAGGTGACTCAAGCCTACAGATCCTTTGGGCTTCTTTTTCTTCTTGATTATCAGGGCTTTTAGTTCTTGTTGCCCCTTTGCCAGTTCCAGAATTGCCACTTGAACTTGGGCGTTATGTGCTTCGAGATTCTTGATGCTTGTTTCAGATTCCATCTCTTCTAACTGAAATAAACAGCGAGGAGATGAGAAATCCGTCATGTGAACCTGTTTATGCAATGTGTATGAATGAAATGCATATGCAATGTTTTCAAGGATCTTAGAATTTAGATTTGTTAAAACAAAGGAGAAACAAACATTAGTTAAAAAATTTATTTCTTTCTTTTTTTTTCTTTTTTTTTCTTTTGCCTCATTCGGGCTTACAAAACAGAAATAAATAAAGAAAATGAAGGATCCCTCAGGTCTCCCATGGACGCTTTCTCTTTGCACCCAGGAATGTGTTGATCTGCTGCTCTTCTTGGAGTTGTCCGGTGAGCTCCAATAATCTTCTCTCATAGTCTTGACAGTGTGCTTTGAAGGTGTCTCTTTCCTCTATTAGTTGAACCCAAGATTTCTGCAACTCTTCCAGGTCAGTTGGCATATCCGGATGTAGAATAACTCGAGGTTCGTCTCCTTCGACTTCTGGCTCGATAGTCACAGGTAGAATAGCAGGATATGGCATGATGAACTTCTGAGCATGAGTACGCACCCATCTGAGGTAAGGTTCCATAGGAATAGAATTCCATTGCCCCAAAGTTTTGCTTTCTATTCTATAGACACTGCCCCACGGTTGTATGAACCTTCGTCGATGTCTGTTGGAATCATCCTCGTAATCAAACACAATGCCACGGATAATCATGTCATGAGGACCGCTTCTTCGTGCATATCCGAATTGGCGTAAAGCTAAAGGGGGATTGTAAGTGATGCCTCCCTTGATGCCAAGTAGTGGCACATTAGGGTACTCTCCACAATGGTCAATGATAGTAATGTCTCTTTGAAAGAAGTTGTTCCACCGGATATCTGAATGAGACAAAGACATGATCCTACGAGACCATTGCATTCTTTGTTCATTTCTTAACACTGATCGGGGAAGATGAAATGTAAACCATCTAGCCAGTAGTGGTATACAACACATAAGATTTCCTCGTTTCTTCATGGTACGAGTGTGAAGAGAATGTAGAATGTCTCCCAGCAATGTTGGTACTAGGTTACGGGTTAGGAAAAGGTTGATAACGTGTACACTTATGAACTGGTCGGGATTAGGGAATAAAACCAACCCATAGATCAAAAGAGCCATAACCTCCTCAAAAGCTGGGTAACTTTTGTTTTCTAGTAGTAATCGAGCCTTTTCCATTAAGAACTTAGCAAGCAAACCCTGGATTCCACTCTTTGTTTCCCAATTGGACTCGATTTCTGACTTTCGCAAATGTAAAGCAGCAGCAATGATTTCAGGTTTTGGAATCCTTTCTAAACCAGTGAAAGGTAATTGGTCTCGAACAGGTAATCCAATTAGTTTAGAAAACTCTTCCAAGGTGGGTACTAACTGGTAATCAGGAAATGTAAAGCAATGATGTTTGGGATCAAAGAACTGGAACAGGACTCGTATCATGTCTTCTTCAAATTTTGAGGTAACCAAATGGAGTAGGTGACCGTGCTTTTCGGTGAATTGAGCATTCCTGGGAAATTCTGATACTAAGTCCTTTAGCTCGGATGGCACCGTTGAGATGTTGATTCGGATGTAATCTCTGGTAGCGGGAGTCATTACCTGCAATAACAAAACAAAGGTAAACTCTTCGATCCTTGAAATGATTAGTGATAAAATGATATGCTTATGATGCTTATGATGTTATGATGTCAAACATGTGGCAAACACAAACAAATCAAACAAAAGCCTTAGGTTTAAAGGCTTGCATGAAGCTGATAGGTGATACCCTCCCCACTGAAGTTGAGTTTGTTAAAACCTGTCCTAGAATAGTATTCGGGTTCTATGATCCTTGGAGGTAACATCTCAATACGACGCTCGGACGGCCGATCAAAATATTCCTCGAGGATAACTAACTTCGATCAATTTCAAAGCTAGCCACTTAATAGGCCACAAGTCAAGTTCAACTAAAAGGTTCTAAGACAAATTAGTGTTTAATGACATTTCGGAAGCCTAATATACTCCTTGATCATTTTCAAGGGACATCAGTATAAACCAAAGTATCGCACTAACGGTGACTACCAGATCAACCGTATCGGTACATGCCGTACAATTTCCTTGGTTTTTGATTGTGAAAAGAAGTTTGAAAATGATACTTGGTGTTGACCAATATTTTTTATGAAAAGATAAATTTAATGAGTTGAAATGGTATTTTAGTGGTTTGTGTAAAGGAGAGATAAATGGAATTTTTAAAGAGTTTTTTTTAATGGAGTCTAAGCACTCAAACAAAAGCTTAACGGCCATCGCCTAAATGCTTTAGAGCAACTTGTACAAGTACGTACAAACCCCTCTTGATTCATCCATTATAAACCAAATTCTATTATCAAAAAGCGTTTTGTAGAGAAAGGTAAGACAAGTCAATTTTTAAGGGGTCTTTAATGGAATCTAAGCATTTAAACAAAAGCTTAACGGCCATCGCCTAAATGCTTTAGAGCAACTTGTACAAGTACGTACAAACCCCTCTTAATTCATTTATTATAAACCTAATTCGATTCGATTGTTAAAATAAAGCATTTTGTAAAAAAAGGTAAATTAAATCGAGTTTGAAAGAGTCTTTAGTGGAGTTTAAACATTCAAACAAAGGCTTAACGGCCATCGCCTAAATGTTTTAGAACAACTTGTACAAGTACGTACAAACCCTTCTTTACTCATTAAAACTCGAAACTCGACTCAATTATTAAAAACATTTTTGGAGTTTTTGATTGTGAAAAGAAGTTTGAAAATGATACTTGGTGTTGACCAAGATTTATTATGAAATTATTTGAAGTGAGCTCGATGTTGGATCGAGAAAGCTAATTTGAATGAAAATTACACCTTATGGTCAAGGGTTTTGAATTGAGAAAAGAGAGCTTACTTGTAAAATTATCGAATTAACTAATTAAAATGAACTTAACCAATTAATTGTATTAAAAAAAACATTATCAAAATTAGTACGATGAAAAAGAATTCAATCAATTAATTAAGATGATCTGAAAAATTAATTAACAATATCAATTATTAAAAAAAACATCATTAATTAAGTTAACAAAAGCTAGTTAAAAGATGATAATGGGCCGACCCATGAGGCGCTGGGGTGTATAACTAAAAGAAAATGATGGTTAGTAAAATAAGGCAATGGACCGAATCTGAAGGGGACCGAACCGGGTCAGAACTAGATCCGTAACCTTCATAACATCACAAAATTGAATTCGTAAAAGGAGCCCTAGATTCAAGTTCTGCAGATGTTACGAACTCACCATCTCCCTCGCGATATCTCTGCTTCCCTACTCATCTCTCACGATTTCTCACAATCGCTCTCTTCTCACGATTTGTGAACAACAAGATTAATACGAAAGAAAAGCTCTCGATTTCATCTCTCTCTCGGTTAGTTTTCTCGATCTCGTCTCTCACTCTATTAGCGCAAACAACAGCAACAACGAAATAGCAAAGCAACAATCAAAGCAATAAAACCCTTATCCCAGAGTTAAACCCCAATTTCCCATGATTCCATTATTTCAGTATGGTTACAAATGGAAAGGGTGATGAAATCGAATAAGAAATTAACCTGAAGCAATCAAAAGAGGTACATTCTTGACTCTATTCTTCACCTTTTGGCTTTTCGATTTGTTCTTCTTCCACTTCTGTTCGTGCGTGACTTTGTTGTTCTGCGTCTCTGTGAGTGTTATTTGATTGCTGTTGTCGTTGTGAGAGTTTGTGTGGATTACTGATGAACGAGTTTGGAGGATGAGATATGAGGGTTCTGTTGAGTGTAGTTTTATTGAGGGTTTTGAAAGGTGTTATGGGTTTGGAGGGAGTTGAGATTGAAAGTTATGGTGTTAGTAGGTGTTGTGTTGCGGTCTTGGTTAGGATATGTTGAAGGTGAGGTTTAGGTTATGATTTAATGGAGAATGAAGATATTTTTTGCAGGTTTTTTGAATGAAGGTTTATTCAATGTGTGGAGGTCGGTTTGGCTATGAAGATGTTGATAAAATAGTTATGAATCGGGTGAAAACAGGGTGAGATCCTTCTAGTTTCTTTATCTCTGAATCTCTTCTACATTTCTGAAGGGTTTTGTGTTGATGGAAAATGATGATGAAAATGTTTAGGGTTTCAATGAATTTGTGTTATTTGAACCGAGTATTGTGTTCTACTCTTTACCATTTCTGAAAATCGTTTTTTGGTATGATGAACAAGTTTATGGTTTATGAATGTTTGGTTTCTGCTGCGGCTAGGGTTTGCAGATGAGCCTCCTCTTCCTTCAATGAAACAGTGTAATATATAGTCTCTAGGTTTGGGAACAATTCTAGGGTTGGATGGATATTGTTTAGGTTTGGAAATAGTTTGGGAAAATATGTAGTATTTCTTCACATAGCAGTGTTTTGCTTTTTTGCTATTTTCGTGCTATTTTCTGATTTTCCCATGTGCTTATGTAGAGGTGTCAATTTAAGGGGCCAAGTAATTTAGGCCCCAGCCCCATAATTAAGGGGCCTAAACAAAATTAATGAATAGTAAGCCCTCAAATACATAGGCCCTAAAGTTAAAAGGCCCCAAAATTTTAAAGAGGGCCATAAGGCCCCAAATAAAATAATTAAAAATTCAAAAAATAATAACTTTTAAATTAAAAATTAAAAAAAGTAAAAAATATATATATATTAAAAATTATATTAAAAGTAAAAAAAATATAAAATTATATTAAAAAGTAAAAAAATATATTAAAAAGTATTAAATATTTCAAATTGAATTCTTATGTGACTTGTTAGTGTGTATATATATATATATATATATATATATATATATATATATATATATATATATATATATATATATATATATATATATATATATATATATATAACAATTCAGTTTACGTTTAAGAAAAAGACTTCGATTGCAGGTGAAGGCTACTCGTAGAAATATTTTAAAACTTTAGGTCGTTTTGTTTACTCAACAGTTCATATTATTATTAAGCTAAGGCAATATTTAATTTCATAAAGCGAAATTGAAAACAAATTGAAAACAACTTTTTTGAAAAAGGAAATTGAAAACAATTTCATGCACGTTTAGTATGTAACTTAACTTTTACAATTGTAATAATGTCAGCAGATTGCAAAAGTAACGAAACAATTAAAAAATTCATTTCAATTGTGAATCTATATGTAGAAAATTTAATATTATTATCACTGCATCATTAGACATATAATCACTCTTAGAGGAAATGAGATTCATTATGAAGTCTTTGTGTTTTTTTTAAATAAAATAAGGCCCCTCATTGGGGCCAAAAAAGAATGCATTTTGTAAAGGGCCTAAAATTTTAGGCCCCAAAATAAATCTCAATAATTAGGGGCTTAATATATTGGGGCTTTAATGGGGCCAAATAATTAGGGCTTTTAGTTAAGGGGCTTATTTGACAGCTCTATGCTTATGTTTACCCTTCATAAAATTTGTATTTCCTTTGCAAATTCTGGTACAGCAGCGTGGCAAGGACATAACAACAGACTTGTTTTTGTTGTTTTTTTTTTATGGGCAGCAAAGTCTTGGGTAGGTCATGAACCTTGGGCCTTGCAAATTTGTTTGAGACTATTTGTTGCTGTTTATTTGGAATCTCTTCTTCGCTAATTCCCTTTGTGAATCAAAACAAGTTTTGTGATTTGCAATAGGAATCTTTTAGGCCCATGATTAATTATAAAATTGTATGAGGCCTTTTGTTGATTGAAAACAAATCCCTTGACAAAATTCTGATTCCTTCATCAAACCCTAATGATGAACTTGTGCATCCTCTTGGAAATTCTTATTCATGTTCATATTTTTGTGGATTCTAACCATTTCTTTCTCTTGTTTCATGTGCAATGGCATTGGTGGTAAAGCAATAAGAAGTTTGAATGAAGATTGAAAATTGGGAACTTCAAAAGAAGAAGATTGGAGACAAAAATAGAATTTAGCTTTGTGTAACTTTCATGTTTGTAATAATTTGTTTTTGTAATGAAATTTGAACCATAAATGTAGTGAACTTTTGAATGAATGAAGAATGTTGAATGATCTTTGTACTTGAATTTAAATGACGTCTTGATTATTATGATTGAATGATAAAATTTGCATCCGATTAAATCATTTCAAAACCTATACAACATAATCTTTGAATTCAAAATAAATCGAGACAAGATTACTTCAACCTTACGAATTAATGGTTAACTTTAACGCATTAAGAACTTGCATGAGTATTTCCACTAATGAATCTAAATTCAAATCAATCCCTAGATCTAATCCAAACTTGCATGTCAAACAAATAGCACACCGCCACTTTATGTTCAACATTTGCACCATGGTTCAACAATAATTGCAACGTCTTAAGGAAGCCGCGAAAAATGAGAACACAAAATTCAATGATCATCATCAATTGAAAAAAAACTGTCATGCTCTAGCAACACGGGGAGATAAACCTTAATCTCGTGGCTCATTATGTAGAGATAAAAACAGATGAATTAATCTTTATTTGATAAGCACACTGATAAAACCCTAAATTGCACAAATGTCGTTCATTTGAAATCATGCCTTAGTGAATGAATGATATGCAAATGGTTTAATGGAACAAAATGCATGGGTCAAAAATTGGGGTATGACAGTATGTGTAACACCCCATTTCTACCCGGCAAATATATATAAATCAGAGTTTTTCAAAATTTCTCAATAAACAAATGAGGCGTCACATAATCAAAACAAAACAAATCACCTCGTCGCATAAAGCGGATACATAGCACCTTTGAAATAGAATAACTTATTTTATTAAAACACAGCGGAATCACTTAAGAATGTATTCAATAAAATATCTTCAGTTAACTTAACATTTTGTCCAACCAAAATGAAACAATTAAATAGCAACATCAATAATAGTATAAATCGCCCCCCCAGAGTGCTACGTGTCAGAGCGACAACCGACTCGAGTAACGACAACTAAATCTTCATACTTGAATACCTGCACGTTGCCAATATAAAGGCAACGGCGAAACAAGAAAAAGGGGTGAGATATCAAATCATATAAGTGGGCATATGATAAATTGCATGCTAGGATTCAGACATATAAAATCATCACATCACAAGTATCAATAGCTACTATACACATCATACTTCTACAGTTCATTAATCTCACATACTTTTCATCACACAACAAGTCATAATCATGTAAATAGTATCATCTAATAAATTTCACATATTCAAGTAAGCACAAAATTCAATAGTATAATACTCAAAAGATTCAATACTATTATTCCAAATATATACACAATCCATCATTATCACATATTCACACGTTTAACCAATTATATATCAAAACATCACCAATTTCAATTATCACATCTCATGTACACATGACAATCACATAAATGCACATATTCAAACATCACTTAACCTCAATGTGACTCAATGCAAGACATGTGACTCTATGCATGTGGTACCCAATGTGGACCCAAAGTTCCACCGCTTCCGATTCATATAGAATCTAGCCACGCTTCAGATCCGGACAAGATCAAAGCCACCAAATGTAAACAAATAGTTTACCGCTTTCCAAATTCACTCTAGAATTCAAGCCCCGCTTTTGTTTCAAAGCAAACCACCTTTGTTTCAAGGCACACCATGACATGAATGCATGTACAATGTTGACAAACATATGCAATTAAGATCATCTCTACCATCTTAATATTTAGCATATCACAATAATTCAACTCGATGAATTATCCACCAATTGTACACAACATTCACAACACATACATATCATTCACATATAAAAGGCCAATTAATCAATTACGATTCACAAAATCCAATTAACACTAGTAACCATACTATCTCATGTTAATTCTCATTTTGCCAATTATATATGAACATACACATTTAAACTCAAGCAGTTAATCATTAAAATTAATGCTATCCAACTACCCACAGAGAATCAATATCAAAACAACATCATTGACATAATAATATATATTTCTCAACATACATATTCAAGTCAAAACACAATTACGGATAAATTCTCAAAATATCGTAATTTACCAACAAACCAAATAGTTAATCTAATTCCAAATTATATTCTAATCAATTAAACACATTGAAATTAATTTAACTGTTAATTTAACCAATTAATATCAAACTATATTAATTTAATTCACTTCAATTTCTACTCCATTTCCAATTTCTAGCATTCTATTGCTCAAAACCATTTTTATTGAAAAGAATATCACGCTAGCTTTCTAACGCCTCGAACGGAGACTCAAACGGAGTTACGGTTCAAAAGATATGAATTGTTAAAGTTCCAATAAAAAAACAAACACCGACGTTATACACTGACAACTCTAAACATGTCAGAATTACTCAAAACAAGTAAAAATATGACTCTTAATAATTCAAAACAACTCAGACAACTTATTGTCGACTCTAACAACTCTATTGACAACTCTAACAACTCTATTGACAATTCTATTAAATTATTATAATTTATTTATAAAGAATATTTAAACCAAACACGATTTCAGTCGATTCGTAAAATATCACAATTTCAACAAAATAACACCACCATGTTAATCTACTAATTAAACTTAACTACCACGTAAATTTTCATCAAATTCCGAACAACTAATTATACCTCTTAATTCGACTATTTCGATCAAACGGGACTGTTTATTAGTTCTATAATCCTACTATTAATGTATTATTATTCTGCTTTTGTCACTAAGATATATGGTTATTTCATGACATTTATCTTATCCTAATAATAATGATACACCAAATTAGCAAAGAAGGGAATTAAAGAGACATCAATTCTACTGCATTAATTAAAAGGACAATTAGTTATTAGGCTTAATCAAGGAAATTAGAATTTACACGACACCCAGGTCGTCGCTATGCTTGACAGTCGTCCTAAGGCCATGACTAGAGAAATTACTCCTTAAATCATTCTTCTAAACAAAAAGATATTATCTACAAATTTATGTAACAGCATATATGTGCAAATGAAACAAACACACAACTTAAGTCATCTAAATATTCCCATTAAAATATTAATTTTAATATATAATTAGTCATAACTGCAAATTCAAAATTAATGCATTTAAAGGTAAGCTTAAGAATGACGCAGACCCTCATTGCTAGACGTTTTGACTTCATTATTTCCAAATTCAACAAACAGCAACATGAACACAACAGTTTCAGAATTTCCAGCACCATTTTAACACAAGCAAATGCAATAAATCTATACACCCAATTTTCTCACATACAATTGTTCATAAGCCCCATTATAGGAAGAGAACCCCACCCTTACCTTATCAATGGAAGCAACTCAATGGGTCTCCAATTGCATCTTCAATTTGACACCATGGATGAAAACTCTAAGCTTGTTCTTCTCCTCCAAAAACTTGCCTCTTTCTCTTCTATTCTTCTTTCTTCATTAAGACAACTCTCCTCTTTCTAAATCTCTAAAACCCTAATATAAAACTAATTGGGCATAGAGTTTAAACTTTCTCTTCATTTAATATCCTCCAAAAATCAATTTAGGCCCAATAAAATATATTACTCAAATAATCAATTATATCACCTTTAATTAATATTCCAACAATATAATAAATTCCGACTTGTAAATAATATTATTCTTAATATTATTTTTCGACTTCAATTTAATAATTCCAAATGTGCCCTTAAATAACACCGACAATCCAAATTTGACCAATATATCATATTTCCGGTCTAATCTTAATTACTCAGAAAATTCCGAAAACTTCAAACATTATTCCAATAATATTTCTAATACTGAAAATATCAAAACTCTAGATTAAATATCAATCCGCTATCCCGTACTAATACCGACTAAATCGTCTCAAAATACAAAAACTTCACTAAACACTCTGAACGTCTAGATTAAGCGAATAATCGAATTTCCGGGTGTTACAACTCTCCCCCACTTAGAATATTTTCGTCCTCGAAAATCTACTTGACAACACCATCGTAAACAAATCTCGTATCCAATTATCAAATATCCAAATCGCGTTTAGTAACACTTCAGTCACTACTTCTTCGGCACGGCAACGATTCCACAAGAACACAAACACATTACTATTCCTACCAGATTCACAATAATCTACGACCCAATGCAGCATCCTGGCTCATCGCACTTATTCCAACAGTCTATCAAACATCAAGATAACTTCACTTCACAGTCTTCTCCTTCACTTCTTACAAGTCGTGTAACAACAGTGCAACGCAATGCTTCCGCTGCGCAACTCTGATAATTCTCTTTTAACTCACCATTCTCGATAAAATTTTGTCTACTTATATGGTTCATAAATTCTCAATCCAATACAAACTTTCTTCAATACTCATCCTCACATCGTTGTTTACTTGATATTTCCAATCTTTCACTTTGCGACACTCTCTTGCATAAAACGTACCACACCGATTGTTAATCTCATCTAATTCTAACTCAACCATCCCTCTTACCAAGCTACATAAACTGATGGGCGACTATCTTCACGATAAAATATAGACACTCTTTCTACACTATTAAGACAACAAGACAAATCTATAATGTCCAACACAAGTTTCGTCTACCATTAACAATAGATTGAGGGTGATCAGTTCCCCAATTTGCCAATTAGTATCTGACAAACTTAGTGGAGTATAAATCGTTGTTACATCATAATAGCGTTCTTTCCGAATTTCCACTTAAATCCAATAACACGACGTAATCCAATGATTCACTTTGGGTTTTCACAACTCCTACATCATCCTACCTTATCAATCGATCTTGTCGATGAGACACCGACATCCAAACATAATACAAAAGTCTGATTCATAATCACTTAGCATCACATAATTTGTTTCGTCTCAACCGAAGTCCTCCTCATGATAAACTGGCAATAGAAATTCCATACAACCCTTCTTTTATGCACACCGCCACTTTTAGCATCCCAAATACGACTTCTATCATCCCTAAGTTTGACTTTTTCTTCGCTACTACTTCACTCTTCCTTAAAAGTCATCAGTACTCAAATCATCTTTAATACCGAACAACTTGTTCTCTCATCTTAATCATCAACAACAAGTTCTGCTTAACTTCACTTCAGAAATTTGCGGTAATAAGCATTCTTATTCAACAGGCTTAGACATTTCCATAAGGTAGAATACAACTTCACCTCTTCGTAGGCTCAAAGGGTACGTCCAAATGATACTCGAAACCCAAGATACAAATCTCTGACATTATCCGAATTGTAAACATCAACATCAAGCATCGACAATTTTTATGTTATCTCCTAAACTCCTCAAATAACTTCGACGACAAACTGCACCCCATCCCAACGTCATCACGTCAAAATCAAATCTATTAGGGCTGCGGAAATCATTCTTATAATACACTTCACCTCGTTATCTTTCTGACGCTTCAAACGAAGTTCAAATCAGATATCCAAAACTCAAGCTACGCGCATTCTCGAGTTCCAACTCGGGTTTGCGATTCACAACACTTCACACATCGACTACGTTCATTAATCACTTATGCAAGTCTAACATAAAGTCTACTGCAACTTTATCACCTTAACACTTGTCAAACACCGGCATCAGACGCAAAGGTTAAACACACAGACAAGTTCTCAGTCCTCAACCGTGCTGAACATCGCCACTCTCTAACTTCTGTTTCCCAAAATTATCCTTAACTTCACATAATCTTCGACTCTGGCTAACATCCTAAACTCTCAACAACACTTGCATCGTCGCTTGTCAACAACATACCTGACCATCCCTTACAACAGAAACATCTTCGAGAAGTAAGACTTCTCCCCACATGGAATCAAACCAATCCATGCAACAAAGCAAACAAGTACCGACAGTGTTTCACACACATGTCACGTACTAAGGAATAAAACACTGACAACATTCAACTGTCACACAACTCAACTGACTCGACAACTTGGCCGGACAGACCAACCAGGCTCTGATACCACTAATGTAACACCCCATTTCTACCCGGCAAATATATATAAATCAGAGTTTTTCAAAATTTCTCAATAAACAAATGAGGCGTCACATAATCAAAACAAAACAAATCACCTCGTCGCATAAAGCGGATACATAGCACCTTTGAAATAGAATAACTTATTTTATTAAAACACAGCGGAATCACTTAAGAATGTATTCAATAAAGTATCTTCAGTTAACTTAACAGTTTGTCCAACCAAAATGAAACAATTAAATAGCAACATCAATAATAGTATAAATCGTCCCCCCCAGAGTGCTACGTATCAGAGCGACAACCGACTCGAGTAACGGCAACTAAATCTTCATACTTGAATACCTGCACGTTGCCAATATAAAGGCAACGGCGAAACAAGAAAAAGGGGTGAGATATCAAATCATATAAGTGGGCATATGATAAATTGCATGCTAGGATTCAGACATATAAAATCATCACATCACAAGTATCAATAGCTACTATACACATCATACTTCTACAGTTCATTAATCTCACATACTTTTCATCACACAACAAGTCATAATCATGTAAATAGTATCATCTAATAAATTTCACATATTCAAGTAAGCACAAAATTCAATAGTATAATACTCAAAAGATTCAATACTATTATTCCAAATATATACACAATCCATCATTATCACATATTCACACGTTTAACCAATTATATATCAAAACATCACCAATTTCAATTATCACATCTCATGTACACATGACAATCACATAAATGCACATATTCAAACATCACTTAACCTCAATGTGACTCAATGCAAGACATGTGACTCTATGCATGTGGTACCCAATGTGGACCCAAAGTTCCACCGCTTCCGATTCATATAGAATCTAGCCACGCTTCAGATCCGGACAAGATCAAAGCCACCAAATGTAAACAAATAGTTTACCGCTTTCCAAATTCACTCTAGAATTCAAGCCCCGCTTTTGTTTCAAAGCAAACCACCTTTGTTTCAAGGCACACCATGACATGAATGCATGTACAATGTTGACAAACATATGCAATTAAGATCATCTCTACCATCTTAATATTTAGCATATCACAATAATTCAACTCGATGAATTATCCACCAATTGTACACAACATTCACAACACATACATATCATTCACATATAAAAGGCCAATTAATCAATTACGATTCACAAAATCCAATTAACACTAGTAACCATACTATCTCATGTTAATTCTCATTTTGCCAATTATATATGAACATACACATTTAAACTCAAGCAGTTAATCATTAAAATTAATGCTATCCAACTACCCACAGAGAATCAATATCAAAACAACATCATTGACATAATAATATATATTTCTCAACATACATATTCAAGTCAAAACACAATTACGGAATTCTCAAAATATCGTAATTTACCAACAAACCAAATAGTTAATCTAATTCCAAATTATATTCTAATCAATTAAACACATTGAAATTAATTTAACTGTTAATTTAACCAATTAATATCAAACTATATTAATTTAATTCACTTCAATTTCTATTCCATTTCCAATTTCTAGCATTCTATTGCTCAAAACCATTTTTATTGAAAAGAATATCACGCTAGCTTTCTAACGCCTCGAACGGAGACTCAAACGGAGTTACGGTTCAAAAGATATGAATTGTTAAAGTTCCAATAAAAAAACAAACACCGACGTTATACACTGACAACTCTAAACATGTCAGAATTACTCAAAACAAGTAAAAATATGACTCTTAATAATTCAAAACAACTCAGACAACTTATTGTCGACTCTAACAACTCTATTGACAACTCTAACAACTCTATTGACAATTCTATTAAATTATTATAATTTATTTATAAAGAATATTTAAACCAAACACGATTTCAGTCGATTCGTAAAATATCACAATTTCAACAAAATAACACCACCATGTTAATCTACTAATTAAACTTAACTACCACGTGAATTTTCATCAAATTCCGAACAACTAATTATACCTCTTAATTCGACTATTTCGATCAAACGGGACTGTTTATTAGTTCTATAATCCTACTATTAATGTATTATTATTCTGCTTTTGTCACTAAGATATATGGTTATTTCATGACATTTATCTTATCCTAATAATAATGATACACCAAATTAGCAAAGAAGGGAATTAAAGAGACATCAATTCTACTGCATTAATTAAAAGGACAATTAGTTATTAGGCTTAATCAAGGAAATTAGAATTTACACGACACCCAGGTCGTCGCTATGCTTGACAGTCGTCCTAAGGCCATGACTAGAGAAATTACTCCTTAAATCATTCTTCTAAACAAAAAGATATTATCTACAAATTTATGTAACAGCATATATGTGCATATGAAACAAACACACAACTTAAGTCATCTCAATATTCCCATTAAAATATTAACTTTAATATATAATTAGTCATAACTGCAAATTCAAAATTAATGCATTTAAAGGTAAGCTTAAGAATGACGCAGACCCTCATTGCTAGACGTTTTGACTTCATTATTTCCAAATTCAACAAACAGCAACATGAACACAACAGTTTCAGAATTTCCAGCACCATTTTAACACAAGCAAATGCAATAAATCTATACACCCAATTTTCTCACATACAATTGTTCATAAGCCCCATTATAGGAAGAGAACCCCACCCTTACCTTATCAATGGAAGCAACTCAATGGGTCTCCAATTGCATCTTCAATTTGACACCATGGATGAAAACTCTAAGCTTGTTCTTCTCCTCCAAAAACTTGCCTCTTTCTCTTCTATTCTTCTTTCTTCATTAAGACAACTCTCCTCTTTCTAAATCTCTAAAACCCTAATATAAAATTAATTGGGCATAGAGTTTAAACTTTCTCTTCATTTAATATCCTCCAAAAATCAATTTAGGCCCAATAAAATATATTACTCAAATAATCAATTATATCACCTTTAATTAATATTCCAACAATATAATAAATTCCGACTTGTAAATAATATTATTTTTAATATTATTTTTCGACTTCAATTTAATAATTCCAAATGTACCCTTAAATAACACCGACAATCCAAATTTGACCAATATATCATATTTCCGGTCTAATCTTAATTACTCAGAAAATTCCGAAAACTTCAAACATTATTCCAATAATATTTCTAATACTGAAAATATCAAAACTCTAGATTAAATATCAATCCGCTATCCCGTACTAATACCGACTAAATCGTCTCAAAATACAAAAACTTCACTAAACACTCTGAACGTCTAGATTAAGCGAATAATCGAATTTCCGGGTGTTACAACTCTCCCCAACTTAGAATATTTTCGTCCTCGAAAATCTACTTGACAACACCATCGTAAACAAATCTCGTATCCAATTATCAAATATCCAAATCGCGTTTAGTAACACTTCAGTCACTACTTCTTCGGCACGGCAACGATTCCACAAGAACACAAACACATTACTATTCCTACCAGATTCACAATAATCTACGACCCAATGCAGCATCCTGGCTCATCGCACTTATTCCAACAGTCTATCAAACATCAAGATAACTTCACTTCACAGTCTTCTCCTTCACTTCTTACAAGTCGTGTAACAACAGTGCAACGCAATGCTTCCGCTGCGCAACTCTGATAATTCTCTTTTAAGTCACCATTCTCGATAAAATTTTGTCTACTTATATAGTTCATAAATTCTCAATCCAATACAAACTTTCTTCAATACTCATCCTCACATCGTTGTTTACTTGATATTTCCAATCTTTCACTTTGCGACACTCTCTTGCATAAAACGTACCACACCGATTGTTAATCTCATCTAATTCTAACTCAACCATCCCTCTTACCAAGCTACCTAAACTGATGGGCGACTATCTTCACGATAAAATATAGACACTCTTTCTACACTATTGATCAGTGGTTTTCACACATATTTTTATTGTTGTTTTTAAGTATGTTTAAGTTTTGTTATTGAGTGTTTTAGTTCTTTATTCGTCATTTTATGCTTTGGTTGTATGTTTTAATGTTTCCAGGTTCATATGGAGAAACCGGAGTAAATCAGTGCGAAACTCGGAAGTTTTGAGGAAGTTCAGAAAACATGCTACAGGAGGCCTGACACGGGTGGCCGTGTTGCCCAACACGGGCCGTGTCAGGAAGAGCGCTAGGAGCAAAGTTTGAGAAGAGAGGAAAACAGTGGTGCAACACGGGTACCTGTGTTGCTCAACACGACCCGTGTTGCTAAGTCTGGGACCAAGTGTTAAAAATAAATATTCCAGGGGACCAACACGGGTGCCCGTGTTGCTCAACACGGCCCGTGTTGGGTTTGACGCTGATTTCAGTGAATTTTATGATTCTGTTCAGTGGTTTGCCTGCAAGGGTGTTTTTGGTATTTCCAACCAACTTAAGTGAGTCTGCACTATTTAGGAGAGTTTTCAAGATGAATTAGGGATCTTTTTGCCACACGAAGAATTGAGGGATTGAGAAGAGAAGCCTATGCAATTGGAGAAGAACAGAGAACTCTCATGAGCGGAAGCCATTGAAGATCAAAGTTCATCATCTCCATTGTAATGTCTTTATTTAATACCTATGTAATTTCTTTGAACGATATGAGTAGCTAAACCCCCCAATGCTAGGGGGGTGTCCCTGATTAACATTTGTAATGATTTTGAATTCCGAATTTCAATAACGTATTTTCCTTTCATGTTCAATTTAATGGTATAATGTTTTTACTGCTTTCCTCGTCGGACCAACTGGATTGATTTATGACTGGAAATTAGGATTGACCTCCATTGTTAGGGTTTTTATCCCATTATACTATAGTAGATATCACCTAGGACTAGGGATACCCTATAGTAACCGGATTATTCTTGATAATTATAATACTTGATTTTGTCAATAATTTCAGAGGACTTTGGGATTAGGATTGAATGTTCAAAGGTTTGCCCACTAAGGACTTAGGAGCAAATACCCTTAAGAACCGGTAATTGATAAGTTGGATTTTGTTATTGGAATAAGGATTCAGAGTTGTTACATATGTTAATGCACACACCTACCCTGGCATGTTACTCATCTTTGGCTAAATCATCCCTTTTAAGTTTATTTGCAATTTAATTCATCATTATAAAAACCAAAACCCCCAAGGCTTTTTGTTTAATTGAATTCCTAATAACTCTATAATATCACGCAGTCCTTGAGATCGATATTCGGGGAATTTTCCCTTTATTACTACAGAGGCAAAATAGTACACTTGCTATTTTACCGATCAAGTTTTTGGCGCCGTTGCCGGGGACTGCCGAAAATTGTAGAGTTTTTAGTTTTATTTCCATTAGAATTTTGTTGCTCTGCGACTAAAATTTTATTTTCAAAAAAAAAAAAAAGAAAAACATTTTTATATTATTTTTGTTCCTCATTCTAATAATTGTCTAATCTGTTTATGCGAGGCAAGGCCTCAGCAGAATTTCCTTTTGACGCAGAAATTGAAAGGACTTTTCACGCAAGGCGCAGACAAGCTCATCAAGCTAAGCTGGAATCTGAGGAAGAAGTAATTACAGTTCATTCTGGTTCAGACACCGAAAGTGAAGAAGAGATCATGGGCGAGGTACCACCACCAGAGAGACTCCTCGGAGACTATGGAGTTGCAAATACACCGGGGGGAAGACAAACAATTATCAACCAACCGGTGAATGTTCCTAATTTTCAATTGCACCCAAGCACCATCACTCAGCTCGAAAGAAAGCCTTTCACCGGAAGGGTTAATGAAGATGCAAACAAGCACTTACAGAGGTTTCTGACCATGAGTACAACTTTAAAAATCGAAGGTCATACAGAAGAGGCCAAGAAGCTGAGAATGTTTCCATTCACCTTGGCAGAAGAAGCAGAAGAGTGGTTTTATTCCCTTCCAGCGGGCAGCATTACATCATGGGGAGAGATGGAAAAAGCTTTCTTAAATGAGTATTTTCCCGCCTCGGTATTTATAAGGAAGAGGTATGACATTCTGAATTTCAAGCAGAAGGAGGGTGAGCCCTTAGGAGATGCATACAAAAGATTCAAAAGAATTCTAGTAGCATGTCCCACTCACAATATGGACAAGACTGAACAGATGCAAGTATTTGTCAATGGGCTCAGAATGAAAACAAAACAGTTAATTGATACAGCAGCTGGAGGCTCGACAAATTTCACAACAGCCTCAGGCATCATCAAAATCATTGAAGCAATAGCTGCAAATGAGCATTTGGAATTGTATGACAGGTGTGCTAGCAAACCGGAAGGAATCATTGATCTCAAGCTGGAGACTTCTAAAACTCGGGTTGAAGATGCGATAGCCGCAGAAGTTGAAAAGAAATTGAAGGCTATGAATATAGGTAAACAACAGGTGGCTCAAGTTCAACAAGCTCAACCTGTCAGCTGTGAAATCTGTAATGGCCCACACCAAACGGTGTACTGTTTTGCTACTCCCAAGCAGATTGAAGAAATCAAATTCCTAAGGCAAAACAACCCGTATTCTAACACCTATAATCCTGGGTGGAAGAATCATCCAAATTTTGCTTGGAAAGATCAACAACAACAAGGTACCCAGAAGGCAGAGTGGGAAGTGGCCATTGAAAGATTAGTTGGGCAGTGTTCTCAGTTCCAAGAAGAAACAAGAAACAACCACAGAAACACTTCGGCCTCAATTAAAAATCTGGAAGTTCAAGTGGGGCAGATAGCACAGCATCTCAATCTACAGGCACAAGGTACCTTTCCGAGCTCAACTGTGAAAAATCCGAAAGACCAGGAGAAGATTAATGCTGTCACTACAAGAAGTAGGAGAATAGCAGAATCTGAAAAGGAAAAAGAAAAAGAGGAAATAGATGACCCCATGGTAATAGAGGTGGATTTGGAAATAAGAGAGAATCCAAAAGAGCCAGAAGTTGTGGTACCGCCGGTTAAACCAATTGAAGAAAAAAATAAGAAAGACGCTGAACCTGTGATAAAACTGCCCTTCCCCTCCAGAGTGACAAAGAAGGGTTCAAGAGAGAAAGACTTTGAGAAGTTTACTAAATTGTTCAAAAAGTTAGAGGTAAATCTACCATTCTTTGAAGCACTTGAGCACATGCCTTTATACAAGAAATTTATGAAGGAGGTGTTGGGGAAAAAGAGATCACTAGGAGGAGAACCAAAAATTGCAACGGAGAAGTGTGGTATAGTTTCGACAGCAAGAAAGATCCCAATAAAGAGGAAAGACCCTGGGGCGGTGGCGATACCATGCACTATCAAGAATATAGCATTTAAAAAGGTACTCCTCGATTCTGGGTCTAGTGTGAGTTTAATGCCCTTGTCCATTTTCAAAAAGCTTGAATTAGAAAAGATTAGTGAAAGTAAGACACAGTTAAGGTTCGCTGATCACACCGTCAAGAAATCCTATGGGGTAGCTGAAGATGTGTTAGTGGAAGTTGATAAGTTTGTATTCCCTGTTGACTTCCACATCATGGATATTCCGGAAGACGAAGAAACTCCTATCCTTCTTGGGAGGCCATTTTTGTCGACAGGCCGCTGCAACCTCGACATTGAAAAAGGAACGCTGACGCTGAAATCTTTTGATGAAGAAGTAACGTTGAAGATGTTAGGAGTCAAAAGACAGAGGGCGGTTGTGAATGATCAAACTTCTGATGGTATGACAGAAAGTGAGGAAAAGAACAAGAAGTCTAAACAGCTCCAAGAAAAAGTGTCAAGCATAGCCTCCCGGGTGGAACCATCTTATGTAGTTGTCAAAAATCTTAAGAAAGCTAAGGAAGTCAAGAAGAAGGTGGAGGAGAAAGAGCAAGGAAAGAAGAAGAATGTGGGAAGTAAATTAAAGAGAAAAGCGGTGAATGCTTTTCGTCTTCATGAGTTAGTGGTTGCGAAAGTGACAAGCAACAAGGTTTGGAAAAGGAAATACCCTCCATAATAAAGGGTAATGGACCGTCGAGCCATGCGACGTTAAACGAAGCGCTCCGTGGGAGGCAACCCACGGTTTTAATAATTAATTTCTCTGTTTGTTTATTTTATTTTCAGGAAATAAAAGAGGACGTCTCTGGTGAAAGCTTGGAAGTGATCATGAGAGTGCATTACCCTCTGTGAGTCACCTCTCTCGAACTCGTTCTGAAACATTGAGGTCAATGTTTAGTTCAAGTTTGGGGGAGGCTCTTCTCTGTGCATTTTATTTTTATGTTAGTTTTATGTTATTGGTATGATGTGAAACCATAAAGTGAATTCTGCCCAAATTTTTACCGAAATTTTAAATTTTTGTTGAAGAAGTTTTGATCCTAAAGAGCGATCGGGAATAGTATATAGAGATGAAGCGAGGATTGTTTGAGGACAGGAAGTGCGGAATAATGTGACAAGAGGTTTGTTTAAGCACCCCTGGTTCCCTGAAAGAGATACGAGTCTAACGTGTAGATTTGCACCATAGTACTTGTCTCCTGAGAAGTACTTCTTGAGTAGTTTATTGATACAGTCTGGCATAATTCGGATTCACTTGCATGATGGCTGGTTGAGAAAAAAAAAGAGATATAAAGTTGGTACCAAATGATGAAAAGGCGGTAAAAGGCAATCGGCTCGCTAAGTTGGGTAATCCTCACCCGGTTATTCAGCCTAAAGGAGATTGATCCCCAAACGTCGTCCAAAAGGACAATATATAACTGCAAGGTTTGAAAATTTCATCGGTAATAAAAAGTAGCCAATGCTGCTAGTTTGGTGCTAGAAAAAAATAATAAGAAGCCTTGATCCGTCTCATGCAGGTGATGATTATTATAAGAAATGCAGTGCCTTAATATGATTGTCCGAATGAAAGAGGAGGAAAATCGGAAAGAGACTTAAGTGCAAAGCATAGTTGGAGAGGTATCCGAAACGGGAGCTTGAGGATTAATGTGGTAACAAAACTCGTCGCGTCATGTGAATGCCAAATCACTGTTTCTTGATCAGTACAGACGGATATCTCATGTATGAACACCGTGTGCTTTGAAGGTCATTAACTTTTGTAGTTGTCGCTTGAGGTCAAGCAACGGTTTAAGTTTGGGGGAGTTTGATCAGTGGTTTTCACACATATTTTTATCGTTGTTTTTAAGTATGTTTAAGTTTTGTTATTGAGTGTTTTAGTTCTTTATTCGTCATTTTATGCTTTGGTTGTATGTTTTAATGTTTCCAGGTTCATATGGAGAAACCGGAGTAAATCAGTGCGAAACTCGGAAGTTTTGAGGAAGTTCAGAAAACATGCTACAGGAGGCCTGACACGGGTGGCCGTGTTGCCCAACACGGGCCGTGTCAGGAAGAGCGCTAGGAGCAAAGTTTGAGAAGAGAGGAAAACAGTGGTGCAACACGGGTACCCGTGTTGCTCAACACGACCCGTGTTGCTAAGTCTGGGACCAAGTGTTAAAAATAAATATTCCAGGGGACCAACACGGGTGCCCGTGTTGCTCAACACGGCCCGTGTTGGGTTTGACGCTGATTTCAGTGAATTTTATGATTCTGTTCAGTGGTTTGCCTGCAAGGGTGTTTTTGGTATTTCCAACCAACTTAAGTGAGTCTGCACTATTTAGGAGAGTTTTCAAGATGAATTAGGGATCTTTTTGCCACACGAAGAATTGAGGGATTGAGAAGAGAAGCCTATGCAATTGGAGAAGAACAGAGAACTCTCATGAGCGGAAGCCATTGAAGATCAAATTTCATCATCTCCATTGTAATGTCTTTATTTAATACCTATGTAATTTCTTTGAACGATATGAGTAGCTAAACCCCCCAATGCTAGGGGGGTGTCCCTGATTAACATTTGTAATGATTTTGAATTCCGAATTTCAATAACGTATTTTCCTTTCATGTTCAATTTAATGGTATAATGTTTTTACTGCTTTCCTCGTCGGACCAACTGGATTGATTTATGACTGGCAATTAGGATTGACCTCCATTGTTAGGGTTTTTATCCCATTATACTATAGTAGATATCACCTAGGACTAGGGATACCCTATAGTAACCGGATTATTCTTGATAATTATAATACTTGATTTCGTCAATAATTTCAGAGGACTTTGGGATTAGGATTGAATGTTCAAAGGTTTGCCCACTAAGGACTTAGGAGCAAATACCCTTAAGAACCGGTAATTGATAAGTTGGATTTTGTTATTGGAATAAGGATTCAGAGTTGTTACATATGTTAATGCACACACCTACCCTGGCATGTTACTCATCTTTGGCTAAATCATCCCTTTTAAGTTTATTTGCAATTTAATTCATCATTATAAAAACCAAAACCCCCAAGGCTTTTTGTTTAATTGAATTCCTAATAACTCTATAATATCACGCAGTCCTTGAGATCGATATTCGGGGAATTTTCCCTTTATTACTACAGAGGCAAAATAGTACACTTGCTATTTTACCGATCAAGTTTTTGGCGCCGTTGCCGGGGACTGCCGAAAATTGTAGAGTTTTTAGTTTTATTTCCATTAGAATTTTGTTGCTCTGCGACTAAAATTTTATTTTCAAAAAAAAAAAAAAGAAAAACATTTTTATATTATTTTTGTTCCTCATTCTAATAATTGTCTAATCTGTTTATGCGAGGCAAGGCCTCAGCAGAATTTCCTTTTGACGCAGAAATTGAAAGGACTTTTCACGCAAGGCGCAGACAAGCTCATCAAGCTAAGCTGGAATCTGAGGAAGAAGTAATTACAGTTCATTCTGGTTCAGACACCGAAAGTGAAGAAGAGATCATGGGCGAGGTACCACCACCAGAGAGACTCCTCGGAGACTATGGAGTTGCAAATACACCGGGGGGAAGACAAACAATTATCAACCAACCGGTGAATGTTCCTAATTTTCAATTGCACCCAAGCACCATCACTCAGCTCGAAAGAAAGCCTTTCACCGGAAGGGTTAATGAAGATGCAAACAAGCACTTACAGAGGTTTCTGACCATGAGTACAACTTTAAAAATCGAAGGTCATACAGAAGAGGCCAAGAAGCTGAGAATGTTTCCATTCACCTTGGCAGAAGAAGCAGAAGAGTGGTTTTATTCCCTTCCAGCGGGCAGCATTACATCATGGGGAGAGATGGAAAAAGCTTTCTTAAATGAGTATTTTCCCGCCTCGGTATTTATAAGGAAGAGGTATGACATTCTGAATTTCAAGCAGAAGGAGGGTGAGCCCTTAGGAGATGCATACAAAAGATTCAAAAGAATTCTAGTAGCATGTCCCACTCACAATATGGACAAGACTGAACAGATGCAAGTATTTGTCAATGGGCTCAGAATGAAAACAAAACAGTTAATTGATACAGCAGCTGGAGGCTCGACAAATTTCACAACAGCCTCAGGCATCATCAAAATCATTGAAGCAATAGCTGCAAATGAGCATTTGGAATTGTATGACAGGTGTGCTAGCAAACCGGAAGGAATCATTGATCTCAAGCTGGAGACTTCTAAAACTCGGGTTGAAGATGCGATAGCCGCAGAAGTTGAAAAGAAATTGAAGGCTATGAATATAGGTAAACAACAGGTGGCTCAAGTTCAACAAGCTCAACCTGTCAGCTGTGAAATCTGTAATGGCCCACACCAAACGGTGTACTGTTTTGCTACTCCCAAGCAGATTGAAGAAATCAAATTCCTAAGGCAAAACAACCCGTATTCTAACACCTATAATCCTGGGTGGAAGAATCATCCAAATTTTGCTTGGAAAGATCAACAACAACAAGGTACCCAGAAGGCAGAGTGGGAAGTGGCCATTGAAAGATTAGTTGGGCAGTGTTCTCAGTTCCAAGAAGAAACAAGAAACAACCACAGAAACACTTCGGCCTCAATTAAAAATCTGGAAGTTCAAGTGGGGCAGATAGCACAGCATCTCAATCTACAGGCACAAGGTACCTTTCCGAGCTCAACTGTGAAAAATCCGAAAGACCAGGAGAAGATTAATGCTGTCACTACAAGAAGTAGGAGAATAGCAGAATCTGAAAAGGAAAAAGAAAAAGAGGAAATAGATGACCCCATGGTAATAGAGGTGGATTTGGAAATAAGAGAGAATCCAAAAGAGCCAGAAGTTGTGGTACCGCCGGTTAAACCAATTGAAGAAAAAAATAAGAAAGACGCTGAACCTGTGATAAAACTGCCCTTCCCCTCCAGAGTGACAAAGAAGGGTTCAAGAGAGAAAGACTTTGAGAAGTTTACTAAATTGTTCAAAAAGTTAGAGGTAAATCTACCATTCTTTGAAGCACTTGAGCACATGCCTTTATACAAGAAATTTATGAAGGAGGTGTTGGGGAAAAAGAGATCACTAGGAGGAGAACCAAAAATTGCAACGGAGAAGTGTGGTATAGTTTCGACAGCAAGAAAGATCCCAATAAAGAGGAAAGACCCTGGGGCGGTGGCGATACCATGCACTATCAAGAATATAGCATTTAAAAAGGTACTCCTCGATTCTGGGTCTAGTGTGAGTTTAATGCCCTTGTCCATTTTCAAAAAGCTTGAATTAGAAAAGATTAGTGAAAGTAAGACACAGTTAAGGTTCGCTGATCACACCGTCAAGAAATCCTATGGGGTAGCTGAAGATGTGTTAGTGGAAGTTGATAAGTTTGTATTCCCTGTTGACTTCCACATCATGGATATTCCGGAAGACGAAGAAACTCCTATCCTTCTTGGGAGGCCATTTTTGTCGACAGGCCGCTGCAACCTCGACATTGAAAAAGGAACGCTGACGCTGAAATCTTTTGATGAAGAAGTAACGTTGAAGATGTTAGGAGTCAAAAGACAGAGGGCGGTTGTGAATGATCAAACTTCTGATGGTATGACAGAAAGTGAGGAAAAGAACAAGAAGTCTAAACAGCTCCAAGAAAAAGTGTCAAGCATAGCCTCCCGGGTGGAACCATCTTATGTAGTTGTCAAAAATCTTAAGAAAGCTAAGGAAGTCAAGAAGAAGGTGGAGGAGAAAGAGCAAGGAAAGAAGAAGAATGTGGGAAGTAAATTAAAGAGAAAAGCGGTGAATGCTTTTCGTCTTCATGAGTTAGTGGTTGCGAAAGTGACAAGCAACAAGGTTTGGAAAAGGAAATACCCTCCATAATAAAGGGTAATGGACCGTCGAGCCATGCGACGTTAAACGAAGCGCTCCGTGGGAGGCAACCCACGGTTTTAATAATTAATTTCTCTGTTTGTTTATTTTATTTTCAGGAAATAAAAGAGGACGTCTCTGGTGAAAGCTTGGAAGTGATCATGAGAGTGCATTACCCTCTGTGAGTCACCTCTCTCGAACTCGTTCTGAAACATTGAGGTCAATGTTTAGTTCAAGTTTGGGGGAGGCTCTTCTCTGTGCATTTTATTTTTATGTTAGTTTTATGTTATTGGTATGATGTGAAACCATAAAGTGAATTCTGCCCAAATTTTTACCGAAATTTTAAATTTTTGTTGAAGAAGTTTTGATCCTAAAGAGCGATCGGGAATAGTATATAGAGATGAAGCGAGGATTGTTTGAGGACAGGAAGTGCGGAATAATGTGACAAGAGGTTTGTTTAAGCACCCCTGGTTCCCTGAAAGAGATACGAGTCTAACGTGTAGATTTGCACCATAGTACTTGTCTCCTGAGAAGTACTTCTCGAGTAGTTTATTGATACAGTCTGGCATAATTCGGATTCACTTGCATGATGGCTGGTTGAGAAAAAAAAAGAGATATAAAGTTGGTACCAAATGATGAAAAGGCGGTAAAAGGCAATCGGCTCGCTAAGTTGGGTAATCCTCACCCGGTTATTCAGCCTAAAGGAGATTGATCCCCAAACGTCGTCCAAAAGGACAATATATAACTGCAAGGTTTGAAAATTTCATCGGTAATAAAAAGTAGCCAATGCTGCTAGTTTGGTGCCAGAAAAAAATAATAAGAAGCCTTGATCCGTCTCATGCAGGTGATGATTATTATAAGAAATGCAGTGCCTTAATATGATTGTCCGAATGAAAGAGGAGGAAAATCGGAAAGAGACTTAAGTGCAAAGCATAGTTGGAGAGGTATCCGAAACGGGAGCTTGAGGATTAATGTGGTAACAAAACTCGTCGCGTCATGTGAATGCCAAATCACTGTTTCTTGATCAGTACAGACGGATATCTCATGTATGAACACCGTGTGCTTTGAAGGTCATTAACTTTTGTAGTTGTCGCTTGAGGTCAAGCAACGGTTTAAGTTTGGGGGAGTTTGATCAGTGGTTTTCACACATATTTTTATCGTTGTTTTTAAGTATGTTTAAGTTTTGTTATTGAGTGTTTTAGTTCTTTATTCGTCATTTTATGCTTTGGTTGTATGTTTTAATGTTTCCAGGTTCATATGGAGAAACCGGAGTAAATCAGTGCGAAACTCGGAAGTTTTGAGGAAGTTCAGAAAACATGCTACAGGAGGCCTGACACGGGTGGCCGTGTTGCCCAACACGGGCCGTGTCAGGAAGAGCGCTAGGAGCAAAGTTTGAGAAGAGAGGAAAACAGTGGTGCAACACGGGTACCCGTGTTGCTCAACACGACCCGTGTTGCTAAGTCTGGGACCAAGTGTTAAAAATAAATATTCCAGGGGACCAACACGGGTGCCCGTGTTGCTCAACACGGCCCGTGTTGGGTTTGACGCTGATTTCAGTGAATTTTATGATTCTGTTCAGTGGTTTGCCTGCAAGGGTGTTTTTGGTATTTCCAACCAACTTAAGTGAGTCTGCACTATTTAGGAGAGTTTTCAAGATGAATTAGGGATCTTTTTGCCACACGAAGAATTGAGGGATTGAGAAGAGAAGCCTATGCAATTGGAGAAGAACAGAGAACTCTCATGAGCGGAAGCCATTGAAGATCAAATTTCATCATCTCCATTGTAATGTCTTTATTTAATACCTATGTAATTTCTTTGAACGATATGAGTAGCTAAACCCCCCAATGCTAGGGGGGTGTCCCTGATTAACATTTGTAATGATTTTGAATTCCGAATTTCAATAACGTATTTTCCTTTCATGTTCAATTTAATGGTATAATGTTTTTACTGCTTTCCTCGTCGGACCAACTGGATTGATTTATGACTGGCAATTAGGATTGACCTCCATTGTTAGGGTTTTTATCCCATTATACTATAGTAGATATCACCTAGGACTAGGGATACCCTATAGTAACCGGATTATTCTTGATAATTATAATACTTGATTTCGTCAATAATTTCAGAGGACTTTGGGATTAGGATTGAATGTTCAAAGGTTTGCCCACTAAGGACTTAGGAGCAAATACCCTTAAGAACCGGTAATTGATAAGTTGGATTTTGTTATTGGAATAAGGATTCAGAGTTGTTACATATGTTAATGCACACACCTACCCTGGCATGTTACTCATCTTTGGCTAAATCATCCCTTTTAAGTTTATTTGCAATTTACTTCATCATTATAAAAACCAAAACCCCCAAGGCTTTTTGTTTAATTGAATTCCTAATAACTCTATAATATCACGCAGTCCTTGAGATCGATATTCGGGGAATTTTCCCTTTATTACTACAGAGGCAAAATAGTACACTTGCTATTTTACCGATCAAGTTTTTGGTGCCGTTGCCGGGGACTGCCGAAAATTGTAGAGTTTTTAGTTTTATTTCCATTAGAATTTTGTTGCTCTGCGACTAAAATTTTATTTTCAAAAAAAAAAAAAAGAAAAACATTTTTATATTATTTTTGTTCCTCATTCTAATAATTGTCTAATCTGTTTATGCGAGGCAAGGCCTCAGCAGAATTTCCTTTTGACGCAGAAATTGAAAGGACTTTTCACGCAAGGCGCAGACAAGCTCATCAAGCTAAGCTGGAATCTGAGGAAGAAGTAATTACAGTTCATTCTGGTTCAGACACCGAAAGTGAAGAAGAGATCATGGGCGAGGTACCACCACCAGAGAGACTCCTCGGAGACTATGGAGTTGCAAATACACCGGGGGGAAGACAAACAATTATCAACCAACCGGTGAATGTTCCTAATTTTCAATTGCACCCAAGCACCATCACTCAGCTCGAAAGAAAGCCTTTCACCGGAAGGGTTAATGAAGATGCAAACAAGCACTTACAGAGGTTTCTGACCATGAGTACAACTTTAAAAATCGAAGGTCATACAGAAGAGGCCAAGAAGCTGAGAATGTTTCCATTCACCTTGGCAGAAGAAGCAGAAGAGTGGTTTTATTCCCTTCCAGCGGGCAGCATTACATCATGGGGAGAGATGGAAAAAGCTTTCTTAAATGAGTATTTTCCCGCCTCGGTATTTATAAGGAAGAGGTATGACATTCTGAATTTCAAGCAGAAGGAGGGTGAGCCCTTAGGAGATGCATACAAAAGATTCAAAAGAATTCTAGTAGCATGTCCCACTCACAATATGGACAAGACTGAACAGATGCAAGTATTTGTCAATGGGCTCAGAATGAAAACAAAACAGTTAATTGATACAGCAGCTGGAGGCTCGACAAATTTCACAACAGCCTCAGACATCATCAAAATCATTGAAGCAATAGCTGCAAATGAGCATTTGGAATTGTATGACAGGTGTGCTAGCAAACCGGAAGGAATCATTGATCTCAAGCTGGAGACTTCTAAAACTCGGGTTGAAGATGCGATAGCCGCAGAAGTTGAAAAGAAATTGAAGGCTATGAATAAAGGTAAACAACAGGTGCCTCAAGTTCAACAAGCTCAACCTGTCAGCTGTGAAATCTGTAATGGCCCACACCAAACGGTGTACTGTTTTGCTACTCCCAAGCAGATTGAAGAAATCAAATTCCTAAGGCAAAACAACCCGTATTCTAACACCTATAATCCTGGGTGGAAGAATCATCCAAATTTTGCTTGGAAAGATCAACAACAACAAGGTACCCAGAAGGCAGAGTGGGAAGTGGCCATTGAAAGATTAGTTGGGCAGTGTTCTCAGTTCCAAGAAGAAACAAGAAACAACCACAGAAACACTTCGGCCTCAATTAAAAATCTGGAAGTTCAAGTGGGGCAGATAGCACAGCATCTCAATCTACAGGCACAAGGTACCTTTCCGAGCTCAACTGTGAAAAATCCGAAAGACCAGGAGAAGATTAATGCTGTCACTACAAGAAGTAGGAGAATAGCAGAATCTGAAAAGGAAAAAGAAAAAGAGGAAATAGATGACCCCATGGTAATAGAGGTGGATTTGGAAATAAGAGAGAATCCAAAAGAGCCAGAAGTTGTGGTACCGCCGGTTAAACCAATTGAAGAAAAAAATAAGAAAGACGCTGAACCTGTGATAAAACTGCCCTTCCCCTCCAGAGTGACAAAGAAGGGTTCAAGAGAGAAAGACTTTGAGAAGTTTACTAAATTTTTCAAAAAGTTAGAGGTAAATCTACCATTCTTTGAAGCACTTGAGCACATGCCTTTATACAAGAAATTTATGAAGGAGGTGTTGGGGAAAAAGAGATCACTAGGAGGAGAACCAAAAATTGCAACGGAGAAGTGTGGTATAGTTTCGACAGCAAGAAAGATCCCAATAAAGAGGAAAGACCCTGGGGCGGTGGCGATACCATGCACTATCAAGAATATAGCATTTAAAAAGGTACTCCTCGATTCTGGGTCTAGTGTGAGTTTAATGCCCTTGTCCATTTTCAAAAAGCTTGAATTAGAAAAGATTAGTGAAAGTAAGACACAGTTAAGGTTCGCTGATCACACCGTCAAGAAATCCTATGGGGTAGCTGAAGATGTGTTAGTGGAAGTTGATAAGTTTGTATTCCCTGTTGACTTCCACATCATGGATATTCCGGAAGACGAAGAAACTCCTATCCTTCTTGGGAGGCCATTTTTGTCGACAGGCCGCTGCAACCTCGACATTGAAAAAGGAACGCTGACGCTGAAATCTTTTGATGAAGAAGTAACGTTGAAGATGTTAGGAGTCAAAAGACAGAGGGCGGTTGTGAATGATCAAACTTCTGATGGTATGACAGAAAGTGAGGAAAAGAACAAGAAGTCTAAACAGCTCCAAGAAAAAGTGTCAAGCATAGCCTCCCGGGTGGAACCATCTTATGTAGTTGTCAAAAATCTTAAGAAAGCTAAGGAAGTCAAGAAGAAGGTGGAGGAGAAAGAGCAAGGAAAGAAGAAGAATGTGGGAAGTAAATTAAAGAGAAAAGCGGTGAATGCTTTTCGTCTTCATGAGTTAGTGGTTGCGAAAGTGACAAGCAACAAGGTTTGGAAAAGGAAATACCCTCCATAATAAAGGGTAATGGACCGTCGAGCCATGCGACGTTAAACGAAGCGCTCCGTGGGAGGCAACCCACGGTTTTAATAATTAATTTCTCTGTTTGTTTATTTTATTTTCAGGAAATAAAAGAGGACGTCTCTGGTGAAAGCTTGGAAGTGATCATGAGAGTGCATTACCCTCTGTGAGTCACCTCTCTCGAACTCGTTCTGAGACATTGAGGTCAATGTTTAGTTCAAGTTTGGGGGAGGCTCTTCTCTGTGCATTTTATTTTTATGTTAGTTTTATGTTATTGGTATGATGTGAAACCATAAAGTGAATTCTGCCCAAACTTTTACCGAAATTTTAAATTTTTGTTGAAGAAGTTTTGATCCTAAAGAGCGATCGGGAATAGTATATAGAGATGAAGCGAGGATTGTTTGAGGACAGGAAGTGCGGAATAATGTGACAAGAGGTTTGTTTAAGCACCCCTGGTTCCCTGAAAGAGATACGAGTCTAACGTGTAGATTTGCACCATAGTACTTGTCTCCTGAGAAGTACTTCTCGAGTAGTTTATTGATACAGTCTGGCATAATTCGGATTCACTTGCATGATGGCTGGTTGAGAAAAAAAAAAGAGATATAAAGTTGGTACCAAATGATGAAAAGGCGGTAAAAGGCAATCGGCTCGCTAAGTTGGGTAATCCTCACCCGGTTATTCAGCCTAAAGGAGATTGATCCCCAAACGTCGTCCAAAAGGACAATATATAACTGCAAGGTTTGAAAATTTCATCGGTAATAAAAAGTAGCCAATGCTGCTAGTTTGGTGCCAGAAAAAAATAATAAGAAGCCTTGATCCGTCTCATGCAGGTGATGATTATTATAAGAAATGCAGTGCCTTAATATGATTGTCCGAATGAAAGAGGAGGAAAATCGGAAAGAGAAAGCATAGTTGGAGAGGTATCCGAAACGGGAGCTTGAGGATTAATGTGGTAACAAAACTCGTCGCGTCATGTGAATGCCAAATCACTGTTTCTTGATCAGTACAGACGGATATCTCACGTATGAACACCGTGTGCTTTGAAGGTCATTAACTTTTGTAGTTGTCGCTTGAGGTCAAGCAACGGTTTAAGTTTGGGGGAGTTTGATCAGTGGTTTTCACACATATTTTTATCGTTGTTTTTAAGTATGTTTAAGTTTTGTTATTGAGTGTTTTAGTTCTTTATTCGTCATTTTATGCTTTGGTTGTATGTTTTAATGTTTCCAGGTTCATATGGAGAAACCGGAGTAAATCAGTGCGAAACTCGGAAGTTTTGAGGAAGTTCAGAAAACATGCTACAGGAGGCCTGACACGGGTGGCCGTGTTGCCCAACACGGGCCGTGTCAGGAAGAGCGCTAGGAGCAAAGTTTGAGAAGAGAGGAAAACAGTGGTGCAACACGGGTACCCGTGTTGCTCAACACGACCCGTGTTGCTAAGTCTGGGACCAAGTGTTAAAAATAAATATTCCAGGGGACCAACACGGGTGCCCGTGTTGCTCAACACGGCCCGTGTTGGGTTTGACGCTGATTTCAGTGAATTTTATGATTCTGTTCAGTGGTTTGCCTGCAAGGGTGTTTTTGGTATTTCCAACCAACTTAAGTGAGTCTGCACTATTTAGGAGAGTTTTCAAGATGAATTAGGGATCTTTTTGCCACACGAAGAATTGAGGGATTGAGAAGAGAAGCCTATGCAATTGGAGAAGAACAGAGAACTCTCATGAGCGGAAGCCATTGAAGATCAAAGTTCATCATCTCCATTGTAATGTCTTTATTTAATACCTATGTAATTTCTTTGAACGATATGAGTAGCTAAACCCCCCAATGCTAGGGGGTGTCCCTGATTAACATTTGTAATGATTTTGAATTCCGAATTTCAATAACGTATTTTCCTTTCATGTTCAATTTAATGGTATAATGTTTTTACTGCTTTCCTCGTCGGACCAACTGGATTGATTTATGACTGGCAATTAGGATTGACCTCCATTGTTAGGGTTTTTATCCCATTATACTATAGTAGATATCACCTAGGACTAGGGATACCCTATAGTAACCGGATTATTCTTGATAATTATAATACTTGATTTCGTCAATAATTTCAGAGGACTTTGGGATTAGGATTGAATGTTCAAAGGTTTGCCCACTAAGGACTTAGGAGCAAATACCCTTAAGAACCGGTAATTGATAAGTTGGATTTTGTTATTGGAATAAGGATTCAGAGTTGTTACATATGTTAATGCACACACCTACCCTGGCATGTTACTCATCTTTGGCTAAATCATCCCTTTTAAGTTTATTTGCAATTTAATTCATCATTATAAAAACCAAAACCCCCAAGGCTTTTTGTTTAATTGAATTCCTAATAACTCTATAATATCACGCAGTCCTTGAGATCGATATTCGGGGAATTTTCCCTTTATTACTACAGAGGCAAAATAGTACACTTGCTATTTTACCGATCAACTATTAAGACAACAAGACAAATCTATAATGTCCAACACAAGTTTCGTCTACCATTAACAATAGATTGAGGGTGATCAGTTCCCCAATTTGCCAATTAGTATCCGACAAACTTAGTGGAGTATAAATCGTTGTTACATCATAATAGCGTTCTTTCCGAATTTCCACTTAAATCCAATAACACGACGTAATCCAATGATTCACTTTGGGTTTTCACAACTCCTACATCATCCTACCTTATCAATCGATCTTGTCGATGAGACACCGACATCCAAACATAATACAAAAGTCTGATTCATAATCACTTAGCATCACATAATTTGTTTCGTCTCAACCGAAGTCCTCCTCATGATAAACTGGCAATAGAAATTCCATACAACCCTTCTTTTATGCACACCGCCACTTTTAGCATCCCAAATACGACTTCTATCATCCCTAAGTTTGACTTTTTCTTCGCTACTACTTCACTCTTCCTTAAAAGTCATCAGTACTCAAATCATCTTTAATACCGAATAACTTGTTCTCTCATCTTAATCATCAACAACAAGTTCTGCTTAACTTCACTTCAGAAATTTGCGGTAATAAGCATTCTTATTCAACAGGCTTAGACATTTCCATAAGGTAGAATACAACTTCACCTCTTCGTAGGCTCAAAGGGTACGTCCAAATGATACTCGAAACCCAAGATACAAATCTCTGACATTATCCGAATTGTAAACATCGACATCAAGCATCGACAATTTTTATGTTATCTCCTAAACTCCTCAAATAACTTCGACGACAAACTGCACCCCATCCCAACGTCATCACGTCAAAATCAAATCTATTAGGGCTGCGGAAATCATTCTTATAATACACTTCACCTCGTTATCTTTCTGACGCTTCAAACGAAGTTCAAATCAGATATCCAAAACTCAAGCTACGCGCATTCTCGAGTTCTAACTCGGGTTTGCGATTCACAACACTTCACACATCGACTACGTTCATTAATCACTTATGCAAGTCTAACATAAAGTCTACTGCAACTTTATCACCTTAACACTTGTCAAACACCGGCATCAGACGCAAAGGTTAAACACACAGACAAGTTCTCAGTCCTCAACCGTGCTGAACATCGCCACTCTCTAACTTCTGTTTCCCAAAATTATCCTTAACTTCACATAATCTTCGACTCTGGCTAACATCCTAAACTCTCAACAACACTTGCATCGTCGCTTGTCAACAACATACCTGACCATCCCTTACAACAGAAACATCTTCGAGAAGTAAGACTTCTCCCCACATGGAATCAAACCAATCCATGCAACAAAGCAAACAAGTACCGACAGTGTTTCACACACATGTCACGTACTAAGGAATAAAACACTGACAGCATTCAACTGTCACACAACTCAACTGACTCGACAACTTGGCCGGACAGACCAACCAGGCTCTGATACCACTAATGTAACACCCCATTTCTACCCGGCAAATATATATAAATCAGAGTTTTTCAAAATTTCTCAATAAACAAATGAGGCGTCACATAATCAAAACAAAACAAATCACCTCGTCGCATAAAGCGGATACATAGCACCTTTGAAATAGAATAACTTATTTTATTAAAACACAGCGGAATCACTTAAGAATGTATTCAATAAAATATCTTCAGTTAACTTAACAGTTTGTCCAACCAAAATGAAACAATTAAATAGCAACATCAATAATAGTATAAATCGTCCCCCCCAGAGTGCTACGTATCAGAGCGACAACCGACTCGAGTAACGGCAACTAAATCTTCATACTTGAATACCTGCACGTTGCCAATATAAAGGCAACGGCGAAACAAGAAAAAGGGGTGAGATATCAAATCATATAAGTGGGCATATGATAAATTGCATGCTAGGATTCAGACATATAAAATCATCACATCACAAGTATCAATAGCTACTATACACATCATACTTCTACAGTTCATTAATCTCACATACTTTTCATCACACAACAAGTCATAATCATGTAAATAGTATCATCTAATAAATTTCACATATTCAAGTAAGCACAAAATTCAATAGTATAATACTCAAAAGATTCAATACTATTATCCCAAATATATACACAATCCATCATTATCACATATTCACACGTTTAACCAATTATATATCAAAACATCACCAATTTCAATTATCACATCTCATGTACACATGACAATCACATAAATGCACATATTCAAACATCACTTAACCTCAATGTGACTCAATGCAAGACATGTGACTCTATGCATGTGGTACCCAATGTGGACCCAAAGTTCCACCGCTTCCGATTCATATAGAATCTAGCCACGCTTCAGATCCGGACAAGATCAAAGCCACCAAATGTAAACAAATAGTTTACCGCTTTCCAAATTCACTCTAGAATTCAAGCCCCGCTTTTGTTTCAAAGCAAACCACCTTTGTTTCAAGGCACACCATGACATGAATGCATGTACAATGTTGACAAACATATGCAATTAAGATCATCTCTACCATCTTAATATTTAGCATATCACAATAATTCAACTCGATGAATTATCCACCAATTGTACACAACATTCACAACACATACATATCATTCACATATAAAAGGCCAATTAATCAATTACGATTCACAAAATCCAATTAACACTAGTAACCATACTATCTCATGTTAATTCTCATTTTGCCAATTATATATGAACATACACATTTAAACTCAAGCAGTTAATCATTAAAATTAATGCTATCCAACTACCCACAGAGAATCAATATCAAAACAACATCATTGACATAATAATATATATATTTCTCAACATACATATTCAAGTCAAAACACAATTACGGATAAATTCTCAAAATATCGTAATTTACCGACAAACCAAATAGTTAATCTAATTCCAAATTATATTCTAATCAATTAAACACATTGAAATTAATTTAACTGTTAATTTAACCAATTAATATCAAACTATATTAATTTAATTCACTTCAATTTCTACTCCATTTCCAATTTCTAGCATTCTATTGCTCAAAACCATTTTTATTGAAAAGAATATCACGCTAGCTTTCTAACGCCTCGAACGGAGACTCAAACGGAGTTACGGTTCAAAAGATATGAATTGTTAAAGTTCCAATAAAAAACAAACACCGACGTTATACACTGACAACTCTAAACATGTCAGAATTACTCAAAAAAACAAGTAAAAATATGACTCTTAATAATTCAAAACAACTCAGACAACTTATTGTCGACTCTAACAACTCTATTGACAACTCTAACAACTCTATTGACAATTCTATTAAATTAATATAATTTATTTATAAAGAATATTTAAACCAAACACGATTTCAGTCGATTCGTAAAATATCACAATTTCAACAAAATAACACCACCATGTTAATCTACTAATTAAACTTAACTACCACGTGAATTTTCATCAAATTCCGAACAACTAATTATACTGCTTAATTCGACTATTTCGATCAAACGAGACTGTTTATTAGTTCTATAATCCAACTATTAATGTATTATTATTCTGCTTTTGTCACTAAGATATATGGTTATTTCATGACATTTATCTTATCCTAATAATAATGATACACCAAATTAGCAAAGAAGGGAATTAAAGAGACATCAATTCTACTGCATTAATTAAAAGGACAATTAGTTATTAGGCTTAATCAAGGAAATTAGAAATTACACGACACCCAGGTCGTCGCTATGCTTGACAGTCGTCCTAAGGCCATGACTAGAGAAATTACTCCTTAAATCATTCTTCTAAACAAAAAGATATTATCTACAAATTTATGTAACAGCATATATGTGCATATGAAACAAACACACAACTTAAGTCATCTCAATATTCCCATTAAAATATTAATTTTAATATATAATTAGTCATAACTGCAAATTCAAAATTAATGCATTTAAAGGTAAGCTTAAGAATGACGCAGACCCTCATTGCTAGACGTCTTGACTTCATTATTTCCAAATTCAACAAACAGCAACATGAACACAACAGTTTCAGAATTTCCAGCACCATTTTAACACAAGCAAATGCAATAAATCTATACACCCAATTTTCCCACATACAATTGTTCATGAGCCCCATTATAGGAAGAGAACCCCACCCTTACCTTATCAATGGAAGCAACTCAATGGGTCTCCAATTGCATCTTCAATTTGACACCATGGATGAAAACTCTAAGCTTGTTCTTCTCCTCCAAAAACTTGCCTCTTTCTCTTCTATTCTTCTTTCTTCATTAAGACAACTCTCCTCTTTCTAAATCTCTAAAACCCTAATATAAAACTAATTGGGCATAGAGTTTAAACTTTCTCTTCATTTAATATCCTCCAAAAATCAATTTAGGCCCAATAAAATATATTACTCAAATAATCAATTATATCACCTTTAATTAATATTCCAACAATATAATAAATTCCGACTTGTAAATAATATTATTCTTAATATTATTTTTCGACTTCAATTTAATAATTCCAAATGTGCCCTTAAATAACACCGACAATCCAAATTTGACCAATATATCATATTTCCGGTCTAATCTTAATTACTCAGAAAATTCCGAAAACTTCAAACATTATTCCAATAATATTTCTAATACTGAAAATATCAAAACTCTTGATTAAATATCAATCCGCTATCCCGAACTAATACCGACTAAATCGTCTCAAAATACAAAAACTTCACTAAACACTCTGAACGTCTAGATTAAGCGAATAATCGAATTTCCGGGTGTTACAGTATGAACCTTAGAAGTGGAAAAATAACCATCAATAATCAACCAATACCCAAAAGAAAATATAATAAAAAGGTGGTTAATAATGCCAGTAATGCGGGGGATCAAAATCCTCCACAAGGAACGGGAATAGTTGCCCAACTTCGACAGATGCAAAAATTCGATCCCAACTACCCAGACCACTCAAGCATCCACTGGACCCATGGTCACTAATAATTCGACCTCTTCTATTACGTGTTCTATGCCTGTTAATAGTTCGACTACAGTTCCTCCATTTACTAGTGTAGCCAGAGGTCCATTAAATACCCAAGATGGCGTTATTTTGACATATTTAGGAAGCCAAAATGTCCATAATGTTTCGACACCCAGGCCATCGGGATTTGAACCACAGAGAACTTTGAGAGAACAACCATTTATGTCTGGATTACACAACCCTACATCCACATACACTCACCCCAATATGTCCACTTTTTCACCAATACAAAATTCAGGATCTGGGATGAACAATTTAGGATAGAGTATCCAAAATCCAGGATTCATTCCCCCATTAACCACAAATAGTCAGGTAGCCTTTCGACAACAAATGGACGCTAGTAATCATGATATGGTAGGAGTCCTAGCCAGAGAAATGAATACTAACTTTCCTCCCTTAATACAAAATGTTATTAGGACCAATCAAGATAACGCCCAAGCATACCAACATTTGTCAACACAAATGGGGCGGATATCAGACTTTTAAGCGCCCTGAAACATCTGTTTGACGCAGGCCAAACCAGATGGTTATCCAAGAAGAGGAACAAACTATAAACCAAGTTCGACAGCCCAGACAAACCCTTGACGAAGGTGTCATGGGGCAAGGCTAGAACAACAAGTAGTCCGACAGGAAGCCCCTGAGAAACAACCTAGGAGAGTGGTAATGGTCAATAGGGACTAGGACGCAGACGAAATGTGATAACACGATTTTATATCGTATATTTAGCTTGAAATCCGTAGATATTTATAGCATTTTCCGTTTATTATATTGATTTATTATGATATTACGCGAGTATTTGCTTTGTTTCAGGTTTTACACTCTTATTATGACTATTTGTGAAAAGGAGAGGAAATGGAGCTAAAATGACCACTATTTATGCCTAAAAGATGAAAAATGGGTGCTGAAGTGAAAAGGAGGTGCAAATAAGGCCCAAATATGCTAAAGGAGACCTAAAGGCCCAAAGAGACAGACCAGCCCACTGAGAATCAATTGTGCGTGGCCCAAACCACACAAGCAAGTGGAGACGCATGTCTCCAACGTTCCATGCCACGTCACCAAAGAGGAGACGCCTGTCTCCAACCTCTCCTAGATTCTCTCCACTTGAGACGCACGTCTCAAGTCGTGTGCTGTGTCTTCCTCAAAAAAGTGGAGACGCACGTCTCCAAGTCCCAGTCTGAGAAGTCCCTGGTTTCACGCGTCCCAACTGCAGAAGCTCCCCTATAAATAGAAGCAGTCACTTCAGTTCAAAGAGTCCGATTTCCTGCTAACGAAGTGCTGCCGAAATTGTTCCGCGCTTATTATTTTTCTTCCTGCTTTCATTCAAACAGTTTATTTTCTCACAACAATTTTGCCACCGGAAATTGTTGTGAACCTTTTATAAATCTAGCCTTACGTTATATTTATCGCTTTTATTTCCTTGTTTTAATTTCCGTCCGTTTAAATTCCGAAGAACGATCCAGCCAACCTGGGGTGGAAGTTCAGTACTTGAAGATTTAGTTGCAATTTATTTTATTCAGGTTTATTATTTAACGCCTTTATTTATATAGTTATTGCATGATATATTATATGCCAATTAACATGCCTTTTATTATAAGCCAAATTAATTTATGCATGCTTAACCATATTAATATGTCTGGCTAATTTACTAAGATATCGGTATGTAAAGTAAGTTAACTGTGGGATCCGAAATAAATTGGCTTAAACTATGTTTTATTAATTATCACTTGTTTTTGGTTTGTATGTCTAATTTAATTAGTAAGTCTTAAAACCAATAGAGCAAAAGTTTGAGGGTTTAAGACGGTCAAAGGTTAAAATCAATAGAGCGAAAGTTTGAGATCTTTAACTTGATAGTAGACATAGGACATTAGTTTTAAGGATGGTGTTATACCCAAAAATTTGCCCGCATCTTTTTTCAAGAAAACTCCAATCTAAAAAATTAAGAGTCTCATATAATCATGGATTTTATATCATAAATATCCTGACGTATGAAATGCTTAGTTTTTGAATTTTTCTTATACGGTATTTTGGCTCGCTGTCGAATTTATTCCTACGCAAACGCCAAGTACCGTTTATTACTTCACACACGCTATTTATTTGAGATTTATTTACAGATAAATAGTACTGACACAATTGGTACAGAGTTAAATCTTTTGCAGGCGCAGAGTCCGGGAACTCAGACTGTACTGGTAACAAGTAAATTATTATTAGTTTTCTTGTCTCCCACTAACTTTTGTACTATATTCCATTATTTTCAAAATCTTTTCTTTTCTTTTCAAATCTCTTTTTCAAAATCAAATCTTAACTTTATTCTATACATCTCTCTTTTTCCAAACATTATCATACACTTTCTTTCAAATCTTACTTCCACTCAAATTTTCCTTTTGTACGGAATCACTTCATTCCCCAACGTCTCTATCCTTCTTTCCATTCTATAAATACCTCTCATCTTTTCCATAAAATCTCACATCAAATTCTAACCCATCTAAATTTCTACTTCATATTCATTCTCTCTGCATCCCCCGGCAAAAATGGCGAAGCGGATAGAGACGTGTTTTCTTATGATCATCACCGTCGTGGTGGTAATCATGTCCTTCTTCTGTCTACATAGCCAGGAAAAATGTGGACCTGGGATGCTTACACTCCCAATCATCTACATGTTATTATCTGTAGCATGGGTTATTAATCGTCATTCTTAAAGTTTGTCGTATCTCTTATTTTCTTAAATGTACCGTTTACTCGTCGTACTATTCATTATAGTATGTAATATTTGTACCATCAGTAATAAATGTCGTACTATTTGTTGTACTGTTGCTTAATTATTCAGATAATATTTTGTGTGTTTTCTGCCAGTTAAATATTTATTTTTCTGTGCATTAAATGATTTCCAGGGTTATTATCGGTAATTTTGCTCGCATACAGTATATATTATTTATTTGTTATGTCTGTGTTTTTCTAACAAGTCATGTAAATAAATTTTTCAACATTACCAAAAAAAAAAAACAACAACAAAATGAAAATTAACTTTGACTTTTGATTTTTTACTCTAACTACTACATTAATACCCGAACAGTCAGTTGACAGTCAAACCGCTGACAGTACAATTCTCTGTGTTTTGTACCATCAATCAAATCAATCTTTTGCAATTCAAAATTCAAAGATTTTTTGTTCTAGAAGTCTTCTGAATATCACATGATTACTAGAGACTCTGCACTGCACAAAAATCAGGTACGCTTAACTGTCTCTTACACAAACAGTCCCTGACTAGGGTTTATTGTTTTTTCAGGAGAAACAAGTTTTTGAGACCTCAAATGGATTTCATGGACCTCCATATATCTCAAAGTACCACCATACAAATTTTAAAACTTCAATTCACTCAGACGCACAGTCAGCAGCTCAAACAGTCAACAGACGACCCGTTTGACCAAAAAAGTCAACAGACAGTCAAAAATGAAATTTTTTGTCAACATCCATATTTTGTCAAAGGATTCATCATTTGATCATTGGATGATCATAATTCATCAAGGAAAGATCAAAAATCAACAAAACCCTAAGATTCAAAATTAGGGTTTTCTCCTAAAAAGTCAACTGAACTTTGACTGGTCATAACTCTCTCATCCTTCATCCAAAAAATTCAAACCAAAGCTCATTTTGAAGGAAATTCAATTATCTTTCAAATTCAATTGATCCCATGGTCATTAGGTTCACCATTTGAAAAATATGAACCAAGACATTACAGGTCATTTTCAAAGTCAACAAAAAGACACTTTTTTCAAAAGGACACACAAGGAGAATGGAAAATCATTTTGACATGAGACCAAATACATTGGTTATAGGACTCTTTGAGGTTTCCAAAAAGTGCAAGATCTCCTTCATATGATAAAAATTGAGGGATTTACACCTTGTTGAAGTTGGCTAAATTTTGGGAAAGTGCATAAAACCAACATTGATAAAAAATGTATTTTTTCCAAATGGGGCCAAGTTTTCATAGTTCAAACATGTCTACCATGATATAATGGGCCTCTCACGACCAAGACAAAGCCCACATCATTTTTATTCCATTTTTGGTTTAATTTTATCCCATTTAAGATTAAATTGAAAATGGAAAATGGAAGGATAATGCTTGGCTTAGTTTCTAAGCATGACTCATCAAGGAATCAATCAAAACTCTGCCCCAAGCCAAGTACAGCAGAAGGAGAGTGGAAAGTCAAGCCATGGTAGCTTAAATGCAAAGCCACATGTGTTGAAAAAGTCAAGAATTCAACAAAAGCACTTAATGCTTTTTAGCTTAGTTCTTAAGCACTTCAATGCTTATATAAGAGCTAGCATACATCAGTAATCAAAGGGGACACGAATTCAGAACCAATAGAATGCTTATACCACTCTTGTAATCACTTGTAATTTTGAAGAAAATTTGAAATTTGAAATTTAAATTCAAGCTCATTTCAATAGAAACTAAACACTTAAACACGTTCTCTAACCTTCATTGAATATATCCCAATCACTTTCAACAAGCAAAGCACTCAGAATCAAGCCTCATAGCTCACGGTTTTCTCAAACAAAAACTAACCAAAATCTCATTATATGTGCATATTTAACACGATGTAATCATATATTTGAACTAAGCGTGATATTCTGATCGTTTCTGGACATTTAATTAAGGTTTGGTTAAGTATTCATGAAGCTACCATTCTAGGGTTTATGATCTTAAAATTGGGGCTTCTCAAATCAAGTAAAATTACAGATTCAAATAGGTCTCACTGAATTCGTATGGACCAGACGAGTTGAACCATGGCATCGCGCCAAATTTCTTGTATGATTTGCTTGTATTCGCTATTTTACAGGTGTAATAGATGGGAGCTTTTTACACCACCTGTAAATGAAAGGTGTAAAAGAACATGTATGATGAAGAAGACGAGACGTGGCGTCCTCTGGTTGGCCAGAACGCGCGCGTCTTTTGTTTTTTTAATTTTTCTGATCCAGTGCCTTGCAGATGTGTTACGCGCCATATGCCATCACTCCAACCACCATCAGATCATGCCAGCTACTCATCCTACGCATCAAAACATGCAGTCCATTCCATGAACTCTCTTGTCAACCACACATGATTATTTATTTTATATTTTCTATTCTATTTTAACTTCTTTGCAAAATTAATTTAAATAGTTTAAAAAATGCAAAAAATATAATAAAAATATTTTTAGACTACTAAAATAATCTATTATTTTTGACATAAAATATTTTATTTTTTTCTTAAATATTAGAATATTTTATATAATTAATTAATATATATTTATATATTTGCTTTTAATTATTTCAACCAATCAAAAAATCATAAAAAAAATTGTTCTCTCTATTAAATATAGTTTATATATTATAGGCTAATTTTGTACATATTTAGAATAATTTTCTCTTTAAGTTTTAATTATTTGTGTAATTATTTGTATAATTATATGATTATTTGACTTAATAATTTCAAAACAATTTCAAAAATTCCAAAAAAAATAGTTTTATTTTAAAGTTAATTAACAAGCATTTTGAACATATTTTAAACTTAATTTTTAGGTTTAAATTTTATTTCCATCTTTTTCTCATTTTAGTTAAATTAATCATGCATTAATTATAATTAAAATCAACCATAAAAAAAATCCAAAAATATTTCTTTTATTTCCTTGCAATTTAAAATCCTAGATAAATATATAGGTTGTCAAATTCATGTAAATAGCGTAGTTTACATTTCCCGCACAATTGATGTAATAGCGTAGATTTACTTTCCGCATTTTACATTTCCGCATTTAAATTCCAGCACATATAAAGTGCGTGTATGCCAAAGATAAAAATTGAATCGTTAGATCACTAACTTCAAAGATAAAATATCTGAATCAAAACACAATCACACTTGCACCTCTTAAGGTAATCCCTCTTCTCATTCTTTCCAAAATCAAAGTCAAATTCTATTATTTCAAACACAAAATCGAACTTTCGTTTACATCCGGTGAAAGGATAGTTTTCTAAAGGAAATAGGATAAAGACCTTTTAACTTAGGGTAGACCTCCTAATTTGCTTGCTCAAATCAAAACAAACAAAACTCTCATATATCATTGTTTTTCAAAATAAAACTTTCAAAAAAACAATACTTTGTATATATTCAAACAAGGATCATTACAAAGTTAACGTTCTTTTTTCAAAACATCTGCTGAAAAATAAAAACACTTTGTATACATCCGCACAAGGATCATTACAAAGTCAATTTACAAAGGTATTTGAAACCACATACAAGTATTTCAAGGCAATAGAAAAATAATTGAAAACAAGTGAGCTAAGCAAATTAAAGAGCCCATGGATAACCATGGATACAAAGGGTGCTAACACCTTCCCTTTGTATAACCTACCCCCTTACCCAGAATTTCTTAAAGGTCTTTTTTCTGTTTCTTTTATAAACCTTTCCTTAATTGGATAAAATAAAAGTCGGTGGCGACTCTCGGATTTTCAAAAACACAAAAGCAGAAACAAAAAGAGTCAGTTCGCGTATCTCTCCGCGAGAGGTACGGTAAAAAACCGAGGGCGACAGATGGCGAAAGCGTATTAAAACTAATTAGGACTTATTTATTTTCAAAAAATGTTTTTACACCCGAGCGGGATGGCGAAAGCGTACGTTAGGGATATTAGCATGTTCCGAGTCAACAGAGCGAAAGTTTGAGATTAGGAGATTTAAATAGATAACAACTTCATAAAACAGGCATTTTATTAATTACGTTGTTTCCAAAAAGCTTTTCTAATATCTAATGGGATGGCGAAAGCGTACATTAAGAGTTAGGATAGTAATCTAAATCAACAGAGCGAAAGTTTGAGACGAGGATTTTTAACCAATTGAATTAGTAAAGATTTTTAATTGAATTATGCATTAGCCAATGGACCTTCGGATCACCTAAAGTTAAACGAAATACATATTGATATCTGTTTATTATTATATTTCTTATTATTCACAATCACTCTCCCTTAGGAACAATCAAAATATTAGTAGCCTTAGCTTTACATAGTAACCTTAGATAACGGTAGATCGATTCATAGTCCCTGTGGATTCGATATCTTTTAAAACTACACGACACGACTGTGCACTTGCAGTCACCAGACTAATAGACACGTAAAGTCGCGATCAAAATGGTCCATCGAGTCAGGCGAGATAACGTAGTGGAAAACAATCTGACCAACATGTCGAAAGGATCATGACCCAAAATGGCCTGAACACAGGACTTCGAAGGCCAAATTATACTTCCCCTTTATCTGATTACGTTATACAATATGAGGTGCCTAGAGGGTGTAAGGTCTCTAAGTTCACTAAATTCGCAGGGGATACCAGCGAATCCACTGTTGAGCATATTTCCAGATATCTAATCAAAGCTGGAGAGTTAGCGGACAGTGAAAACCTAAGGATAAAATATTTTCCTAGTTCGTTGACAAAAATGCTTTTACATGGCTCACCACCCTACCACCAACCTCCATAGATACTTGGTCTCGTCTGGAGAGGTGTTCCACGAACAATTCTTAATTTGGCAAACGAAGATAAGCCTTAAAGAATTGGCCAACATCAAGAGAAAATTCACTAAACCTATAGATGACTACCTGAATAGGTTCCGTTTGTTAAAATCTAGATACTTCACGGTAGTTTCGGAACATGAGTTGGTCGAAATATCCGCAGGCGGACTTGATTACTCTATTCGAAAGAAATTAGATACCCAGTATCTTCAAGATATTGCCCAGTTGGGAGATGGAGTTCGACAAGTCAAACGATTGAAATCCGAAAAGGCTAGAGCGAACAAGAATTCTAAGAAAGAAAAAATTACTTACGTCGAAACCAATGAAAGAGAATCAGAAGTTTTCGAAGATCAATATGGTTTCGACGATTGTGAAGTAGATTTGGCCGAATTAAAAGAAGCACCCCCATATTCGTGTAAGGTTCTTACCCCGTCGAATGGTAAAAATCTCGTCGAAACGGAGAAGAATGATAAGTTTCCTATAAAGACATATACTTTCGACATTACTAAATGTGACGAAAAAAGGCCAAATGGTGGTGCCTTCCAATATCAAAATTCCTCCGCCAGAACAATGGAAGAAAAGAGGCTATTGTAAATACCATAATGTTTTGGGCCACAAGACCTCACAATGTTTTCTTTACAAGGATCTTATTCAGAATGCAATCAAGGAAGGCCACTTGAAATTCGCAGACAGAGGAAGGAACCAGATGAAAGTGGATGTTGATCCTCTCAACATTGCTGACACAAACTTTGTTGAGCCTGTCAAAGTCAACATGGTCGACATGGTCGAAGTAGGGGCTAAAGAGACTACAGGGGCGGATGGTTATACACTAGTTGGAAAGCAGGCTACTGATGGCCTAATTGAAGAAGTTTCTTCTAGAGTGTCTCTCGAAGGCTAACAATTTAACGATGTCAAACCAAAGGCCAATGAAGGTCTTAATGGAAAAAAGTCTAGGCTGCGGAAGGCCTGAGGAAGAAATTTGAAGAAATTTCAATTTCTGACGGCGCCAATCTAGGAAACAATATGGTGGACTTCGATCGAGCAACCCCGGAAATGGAAGAAGTCGATAGATGTCTAAAAAAGGAGCAAGAAGGGATGCAGGTTGGCTACCCCAAAGCAAATGAGAGCTTGAAGGAATATCTTTGGAGATGTCACAAAATGAATGCTGACATGTTTCTATGCCAAAGGTGCAACATTTCAGTATCTTGAAGGGCGGCAGAGGATTAAAAGAGATGGAAACATACTCGAACTGAGAGGAATTGGAGGAAAGAGAGTCAAATGCTGAAAGTTTATCCCAAACCAGGAGAATACTTGATATGTCCCAAGTGTGGGACAATTTACCATAGTTTGTTGGCTGAAGCGCTCGAGAGAATTACATTCAATCAAAGCTGGGATGGACACAAGAGTAGATCGAACACCTATAAATTCGACAAAAGAGGGGCTCTAAGAAGACAAGATAGTCCTTACCTTAAGGCGAGAAGAGTCTCATTCAAATCGCCAGCAGAAGTCCATGAGGACAAATGGAATCAAGTAGGGCCGAAGAAAGACAAGTGGAGAAGTTTCGAAGATAGAGGAAGGACATCTTGGGCTTATAGGAAACATTTCCATGCGTCTAAAACAGAGGCTGTAAGATTGGGAAATTACAAAGGAAAAAAATCCAATGTCGAGATCCCAATGGAGAAGTGTCGCCTCGGTTTTTTGACGAGAACTGACTCTTCTTTTTTATTTTTTGAATTTTGCAAAAAGCAGAGAGTCACCACCGACTTTTATTTTATCCAATTAAGGAAAGGTTTATAAAAGAAACAGGAAAAGACCTTTGAGAGATTTTGGGTTCGGGGGGTAGGTTATACAAAGGGAAGGTGTTAGCACCCTTTGTATCCATGGTTATCCATGGGCTCTTAATTGCTTAGCTCACTTTGTTTGAATCGTTTGATTTGCTTGAAATGGTTGTATGTGGTTTAAAACATTTTGTAAAAGAATTAACTTTGTAATGATCCTTGTGTGGATGTATACAAAGTGGTTATCTTTGAAATTCGTTTGGAAAACAGTGATGTGTGAAACACTTTTGTTGTTTTTTATTTTTTTTGATTGAGCAAGCAACTAGGAGGCCTACCCTATGTTTGTAAGGTCCTTTTCTTATTCTTTCAGAAAATTTTCCTTTATCGGATATAAACTTAAAAATTGAATTGCATTTAAAACAATATGATCGATTTGAAAGGAGTAACAGGGATTACCCTAAGAGGTGCAAGTGTGCAAAGTGTGCGCTGTATTCAGATATTTATCTTTTTATTTTAGTGATCTAGCGCTTGATTAATTATCTTTCCATACACGCAGTTAAATATGTACAGGAATTTAAATGCAGAAAATAAATGTCCTACGCTATTACAAGGCTTTGAGACAGTTACATATTTAAAGGTACAGGAAATGTAAGTGCGTGAAATTTAATCTACGCTATTACAACTATTTACAACCTATACATCAATCTCTAGAAAGTTAAAATAAATAAGATAAATTACATCTAAAATAAATCCTATTTATTTACAAGAGATATCTTTTTTTTTTTTGGATTTTTGTGGTATTTTTAATTATTTTTAAGAGGAGAAACAATTAAAATACAAATTAATTTAAATGATAAAGAGAAAATAAAATATTTTTGGTGTTTAAAATTGATTAAACATTTTTTAATTTAATTATGAAGAGAAAACAATTTTTCGTGATTTTTTTGGAATTGATTTTATCAAATGAAACTCTAATTCTAAGTTAATTGAGATTAAATCAAGAAAATTATTAAATATTAAAATAAATATTATTTTTTTTGTGTTAAAGATTAAATTAAGGTGTTTGAAACCTAAATCTAAAATTTAATCATTTATGGGTTTTATTTTATGGTTAATTAAAAAAAATAAACAAAACAAACCAAAAGGAAAAAAAAAAGAAATAAATTATGTCAGTGGGTACAAACTGAAAAAGCTGGTATGAATAGTAACAGGTCCAACCAGCAAGGAGAAAGCCCATTTTCGCAGCAGGTACTATTCATCATCCTCAACCTTGCTACTGTGCAAATTGTGGCCGTTTTAAACCGCCATAATTCCCTGCGGGCAAAAACGCCACAATTTACCTGCAAAAAAAAACTTAAAAATACATGTTAGAAAAAAAAGAAGGGCACCCAGACCAATGTAAAATCACGCCCTGAGTTCATTGGTGGGGTTATTTTTTTCATTAGAGCAACGTAGCCATGGATTCGAAGCTTGGCCATGGTTATGTTCTAACATGGTGTTCTAACATGGTGTTCTTTGTTCTGGGAATTAAAGCTTCATGATTCACGTTAGACCTTCTCTAATGAGTTCCAGGAACTTGTTAGAAATAATATATTTCATTAAAACATAACCATAATAAAAAATATGAGAAATTGAAATATGTATGAATATGTGAAATTTGGAACTTGAGTTCTATGGATGTACAACCATGGTTAATGATCCAAACCTACTCTATTAGGTCCCAGAAGATGAATAGAGTGATCTTCTTGTATTGAAAAAGATTACAAAATGGAAAAAACAAAAATTACAAAGTTTTGATATTTTTTGAGTTTTTTTGCAAGTGTATGAGCTATTCTTTGGTTGTGATTTCGTGTTCCTTTTGTTGCTGAGTCTTGGTATTTATAGACAAGTGTTCTGAAGCAGATAAACTTGAATGCCAAGTCCAAGTCTTGCATACTTGAGTATTTTGACTTTTTTGCACATTTTCATTAATGGAAGCTTTGAAAAAACATGGCCATGGTTTCCAATTTCTTCACTCACTTCTGCCACTCCATTGCTCAGAGATTTCTGTCCCCTTAAACCAATCTTGAATCTAGAAGCAAAGACTTTGCCAACATCTTGAATCATTTCTTATTAATTTAATTTTAAATGAATAAAATTAAATCAAAATGAAATAAAACCCTCATGGGCCTAAGATTGGTCGTGGATGGCCTTAAGCAATCTTAGAAACATGTTTGGATCACAAAAGATTAGGCCCCTTTGGAAAAAAATCAAGTTTGATCAATGTTGGTTTCATGTATTTTCCCAAAAAATGGCCAACTTCAACAAGGCATAACTCCCTCAATTTTGATCATATGAAGGAGTTCATGTACTTTTTAGAATCCTCAAGATGTCCTCTACAAGCCACTTTGAAAGCTTTTTTGCATTTGGAGAAGTTATCTTGATGTTATGGGCTTTGACAAAAAATTGCTTTTTGTTGACTTGGAAAATGACTTATAATGTCTTGGCTCATATTTCCCAAATGGTGAATCCAATGATCATGGGACCAATTTCATTTGAAATATAATTGAACTTCCTTCAAAATGAGCTTTGGTTGGAATTTTTCTGATGTTCCAGGAAAAGGTTATGGCCGGTCAAAGTTCAATTGACTTTTTAGGTAAAAACCCTAATTTTGAAAGTTGGAGTTTTGTCGATTTCTGAACTTTTCTTGATGAATTATGATCAACCATTGATCAAATGATGAATCTTTTGACAAAATATGGATGTTGACAAAAAAAATGCATTTTTTACTGTCTGTTGACTTTTTTGGTCAAACTGGTCTTGTGTTGACTGTTTGAGCAGTTGACTGTGCGTCCGAGCGAAACAAAGTTTGAAAATTTGTCTGGTGGTACTTTGAGACATATGTAAATCCATGAAATCCATTTGAGGTCTCAAAACTCATTCTCCTGAAAAAACAAAAAAAACCTAGTTAGGGACTGTTTGTGTAGGAGACAGTTAGGCGTACTTGATTTTTGTGCAGTGTTGAGTCACTGCTAATCATGTGATTATCAGGAGACTTCTAGAACAAAAATCTTGGAAATTTGAAGTGCACATCTTGAGGTGCGGCAGTTGAATTGATTGTTGATACAGATGCAGAGAATTGCGCTGATAGCGGGTTTGACTGGTAACTGGCTGTCCGGGTATTTACATGATTTGTTAGAAAAACAAAAACATAATAAATAAAAATATATACTGTACGCGCACTAATATTGAAAATAAAACGATAAATGATTTAATGCACATAAAAATAAATATTTATCTAGCAATAAAACATAAACAATATTTCAATATTTAAATAACAGTACAACAGATAGTACGATATTTAATACGGACAATACAAATATTAAATAACGACAAAGACAATGAACAGTACATTATAACACATACCACGAACGGTACATTATTTGAAAACAACAAACTTTAAGTATGACGATTAAAGACCCACGCTATAAACAATAGTAGATAGATGGCCAGGAGTGAAAACAACCCCGGTCTGCATTCTTTAGGATTATGAAGACAAAAAAAGGACATGATCACCACAAAAATAGTGATGACCACAAGAAGAAACGTTTCCACCCACTTTGCCATTTTTTACCGAGGAAGAAGAGAAAATGATTAGGAGATAGTATGATAGAAATTTGGGAGATGAGTGAAATTTGACGTGAGAAATTTGAAAGGTGAATAAATATTGATAAAATAAATCACACTACCTTTCCTCATAGCCTTCAACCCCAGCCATCCTTTCCCCATAAAGCTGAATATTGGCTCAATACTACCTTTCCTTCAAACCGTGAGGATTCCCCCTGACCGGCCCTTAGAGTTCTTTGTAGACCAATCACAATCATTCGATCCCCATAGATTGAACACTACATCCTCCTTCATATCAATTATTTTAGTCTCTTTAAAAAGTATCACTTCTGTTTGTTGCTTAGCTAAAATCTGACGAATTCTTCTTTTCTTGAGAGAATTGCCACACCCACGAAAATTGAAGGTTCCTATATTCATTGATCACCCTTGTTAGACTCCAAAGCCATAATATCATTCTTCTTTTCCGTAACTTCGATGTTCCTTTAATACTTTCAAACACCTCATTATCTTCTTCGCCTTCAATTCCTAGTTCCTTGATAGATTTCCATATTTTCACCAAAATATTTCTATCCACCTCTCCTCTAAATATTGCATTCCCTTGTTGTATATGCCTTCAAGACTTCCTCCTGAATCACTAGCACCTTCGACTTTAATTGAAGAGGCTGAATCAGAAAAACTAGGTTTCTGATTTGGTAAAGCAAGGCTGCATAAGTTTCTTCTATGTGGCAATAGAGCATTGAAATATGAAGGAACAACATAATTCGTACAAACATATACAATAGCTTCTGATTTTTTTCTTTTTAATCCTCGGCCCAACTGATGGCCCAACTCCCTCTCTAATAAAAGGCCTAATAGGGGTACCCGAAATTGAATCTGAACAGGCACTTAAGGGTTCCTCCTGATTTCATTAAGGATTAACTTAGACTTTTTTTTGTTAACAACTAGCACGTTGCCACTTGGTTTTGACTTCTGAAGGGTTTCTCCACTTTTTAAGACTAATTCAGAATTCACATTTAATGCTCCCATTGATGCACCATCAGACTCTCCAATCACGTTACCGCAATTCCTATTCTCCATGCAAGTATTATAACAAAACGTCCCTTCCTCCACCCTAGCCTTCATACCGCCTCCACATTTTTCTGCTTCTAGCTCCATAGGTGGTTTTCATACCCTAATTTTGACCCTCCCAGAGATTTCACATCTCCAGATATTTCATCAACTCAAGATAAGTACCCAGAGCAATCATTTGTTCACCATGTACTCTGACTAGGGTCTTCAAAAGGGCAAGAAGTTCAGACAAAGGAGCCATCAGTGAGAAAATGATTTCCAACAAAATCATAGGACTCAGGGTGATTCATCCACCCACCTATAATTTTCAAACATCAGGCATTAGGACTTAGGCTTGCTCAGGTCACCAAACAAGGGTTTTGAGCCTATCAAGGACTAAAATCAGGGCCCACATATGGGAAACCCTAAAAAGCTCAAGGGCATCACTCAAAGTGCCTAATCATCTTAAAATGATCCTTATGTCAATATCCATTAGGAATTGTACTTCAATTCAGAGGACACATTCATCAATTTCATCTGGCTCACAATTAGGTCTTTTGACCTAATTCACCTAGACAGTTGACTTTTAATTAGGGCATGGTTCCACAACTCAAACCATGACTCAAGATCTTCTAAGACTTCAATATGATCCTCATATCATTCATTTGATGAATATAACTTGATTCACTTGAAACCTCCAGAATCACAATTCACCTGAAAAAGTCAATTGTACAACACCACCTTTGACTTTTTGAATTTTTGGTCAACCGTGGACTTTTGAAGATTGAAATCATCAATATATGGTTATTGAAGTCATTTTACCAAGAAAAGTCAAGAAAATCAATCAAGGATACTTAGAAATTTTTTCTAAGTGTTAAGGTTTTTTTTCAAACTTTGGAAGGGAATATCTCAAAATTTCAAGTACAAACTGAAGAAAACTTCCAACATCAAAGTTGTATATTTTGGTCCAATAAACAACTTTGACACATATAATTATTTTTCAAAAGATCAACCATTGAAGAGATATGAAGCTTCTAAGTTGCTGCATAATGCAAAAATGGTGGAAACCCTAGTTTTTCTCCAACTTCAGGGACTGTTTTCACCAAATTCCAAGAAGAATCATTCCAAGATCTCAACTAATGAATTGAAGTACATATTCAGGGCTTTCCAAATTATGCTCAACCATCTCCAAATTCATTTTGGGCAGAAAGTTATGCATGTTCAAAGTTGGGCATTTGAAGTTGTTTCAAGCTATGACCAAATTTTGCATCTTACCAATTTTATGCAAATGCTCCAACTAAATGGTTCTACATGACACCTAATACATCAGAAGAGATGCCATGTATTCATTTTCATCATTGCATAAGGATTGAAGAATATTCCCAATAAACAAAGACATGTGATTATGTAATGATTACATTTAGGAATTTATGGCAAATGAGTGAATCACCAAAAGAATCTTCTCCCAACCAATTGGAGCACATTTCTGCAACAGAATTGTTCCCTAAGATCAAGCAAAACCGAGGGCTAGGGAATGGTATCAAAAACTCCATCATTGCACTTTGGATATTCTTTGAATTTCTTCATGGCCAAGAAACCAAAATGACTTCACTAAGCAAGCTCCTTCCCTCAACTACTTTGAGCTCTTTGCCTATAAATAGAAGTGCTCTCCTCAGTATTCAACACACCAAAGCAACACATAATTCTTGCTTTCTCACTCTCTGCCTTTTGATTATCATTTTCAAAAGGTCTTTGGCAAGAAGAATCGATTTCTTCAAACCAAAGCTTCTCTTCTGAAAGTAAGCCTTCTAACATCCCAAGGAGGTTCATTAGAAGTGATCCAAGCACCTGGAACACTTCTGGAAGTGGAGGAACGCCATCTTCACTTTAAATTTGTAGCAAAGTTAGTTGGGGTAGTGCAGAACAATTCAGAGTGTGCCAGGACGTGTGAAGTATTCAGACACGTTCCTTAGGGTGTGGTGAAGCTATCCAGATGGTCGCAGCTCATCTGTAAGTACACTATCACCACATTCCATTTCTACTTGAAGCTCAAGCAAGAGGGGTCGGGTAGATCAATTCAGAGGTATTCCAAGTGAAATAAGTTCCCAGAAAGCATCAACAAAGTCCCAGGAAGCTTTTGCAATCGTCCATTCCCTCTGAGAGTCATCCACCATAGTCGTCGAGCTCCATTTTCTGAGGTAAATTTTCAAACTCTAACTCTTTAATTCTTGTACATATTTCATTAAAATTTGATACCAGTCTATTCTGCATCATCAGAGAATTAAAACCGCTCTATCATCATTCATTTATTCATCAGTATCATCGTTTAATTTTATTCTCAATTTTTAGGGTTCTTGACGTATTTTAGAAAATTCAGTAGTTGTAGTTAATATAAATTTATGTTAGCTATATATCTAGAATCGTGAGTGAATTTTGAACAAATTTGATGTTCACATATTGGCCAAAGGTTGAGAAATGAGGGGGATGCGTTTTCCAGAATTGAGTGATGAGAGGTTGAAGACGATGATGGCCATGGCGCCATTTTCAAATTTCTTAAGGGCGAAGTTTATTATATTTTTAGTGATGCGCATTTTACTTACGAATTCATCGTAATGTCCCAGTGGTTACAGCGCGCGTCCATACTCTTGCCATGCCTTAGGTCTGGGGTTCGACCCCCCTCAGACCTTTTTATTCAAATTATTTTCCAAACCTTTTTCAACACATTTTCAAAGCAATTTTGCCCTCAAATATAGCCAAATGAAAGTTTTCCTTTGACACATAGGGAGTGTAGCACATGTGGCTTTTATTTGTGTTGACCCCCCATTTTGGAGAGGGTTCAAACCATGCTACCAACAAAACTAAACTGTTATGCTATTTTTCTCTAATTTTTTTTCACAACTTCACTCGATCATTTAACATATCAAAATTAATCATTTTCACTTGATTTTTCACACACTTTCCATTTATCATATCTATTTTATGAATATCCAAAAAAATCACAAAAATATTATTTATTTGAGATATTTTTATTAGGTTTAAAATGGCATATTTTTAAGTATTTTTAATACTTTTAAAATAGAGTTTTCTTTATATTTTTCAAAACTAAATCTCTTGTAAATATTTTAGTGATAAAACCCTAATCCATTAGGTCTTAATTAGGTATAGACTTTGTCTTTATCTTAATTAAGTTGATTGTTGTCAATTTTTCAAACTATTTTCAATCTTTAATTAAACGGACGATCAAGGTTTTCAAACAACAAAACCTTGCATCCTCCAGCAAAATCATTCAAATGTTTTTTATAAACAATAAATCAATTTCAATGGGCCTCCTTGAGTATAAGTCCCAAATATTTTCTTCATCTCATCATTCATCTCTTCAACTGTTTTTCATAAACAGTAAATCATTTTCAACACCTTTTTCTTTACATACAGTTTTTTCAAATCCTCTTTTAACAGAAAACTTCTCACCTGTTTTCAAAACTTTCTTCTCGGTATTGAAGGGCATTATTCCCAGTGAAACACTTCATATACCTATGTGACCTAGTGTCCATCTTCACTTCTTCTGTTTTCAAAAACATTAAAACTATTTTCAATCAATTCTCAATCTGTTTTCAAAACAATTTCAAATCCATTTCACATGGGTCGCTCCTTGAGTCTAAGTACCAACCCCTTTTTGTACATACATCTTTCAAAGGCCTCCTCTTCATCCAGGTTAGACTTTACAGCTTTCAATTTACAGCTTTCATTTAAATTCCTGTCAAATATAGGAATATGGCTTAGGATTGAGAATGTCTTCCCGGTGAAGGCTCTTTGCTAGTTAGATTTCTTTAGTTCAACCTCAAGATGAATTATTCCCGGTGAAACATCTTGAAAAAAGCCTTAGAACAAAACTAGGGCACATCCACCCAAGAGGAATTATTCCCGGTGAAACATCTTGAAAAAAGCCTTAGAACAAAACTAGGGCACATCAACCTCTTACCCATTTGCTTAGAGCCAAACTAAGTTCAAAGCCAACATAGCTTTCTCTTGTGCTATAACAAGGACCCTCGATGACCCTAAATTATCCTCCTCTTGGGCTTACAATACAAGGATCCACGGGCTTCTTAAAAGCATATTCACAGCTTTCTCTTGAGCTTGTATACAAGGACCCATAAAGTTTCTTTTAAACATAGGAACATGTCCTTAGTTACCTTTTAGCCTACCCTGGTGAGATTCTTCTATTCTCCAAACCAGACTTCAAATAAGCCAAGAATGTCTCAATCTCAATATTGAGTTCACCTTTTGGAATGAGAGACATGGACAGTCTCTGTCACCCATATCTTCAATCTTTAGTAAGTCTTCTCCTTAGTAGAGTCAAGATTCCACATATGGAATTTCCTCAGCAAGGTCAGCCTTAATCTTGGGCTTTAAACAAGAAGTATAAGTCAAAAATCCCCTAGAAAGGGTTAGCCTCCATCAATCTTTCATAAGTCAAAAATTCTCTGGAAAGGGTTAGCTTCCATCAATCAATCTTTCATAAGTCAAAAATTCCCTAGAAAGGGTTAGCTTCCATTAATCAATCTTTCATAATTCAAAAATTCTTTGGAAAGGGTTAGCTTCCATCAATCAATCTTTCATAAGTCTAAAATCCCCTGGAAAGGGTTAGCCTCCATCAATCTTTCATAAGTCTAAAATTCCCTGGAAAGGGTTAGCTTCCATCAATCATTCCTTCATAATCCAAAACTCCCTGGAAAGGGTTAGCTTCCATCAATCATTCCTTCACTTTATCCAATATCCCCTGGAAAGGGTTAGCCTCCATCATCCATCATTCAAACCTTCAAAACTCCCCAGTAGAGTCAACCCTGGGTGAGTCTCAATCACTCAATAAAACAATATCCCCAGTAAGGTGAACCTTCAACTCTAGACTATCAGTCATTAATCATTTCTTAATAAAAGCAACTTCCTCAGTAGGGTCAACATTCATCAATCTCTGCACAACAGAGTGATTCCTCACTGAGTTAGCCACAACCTTGGGCTTTGTACAAGGCAGATAATAGAGTCTCCACAACGAGTCTTTCCCTATCAAGATTATCCACAACCTTGGGCTTTGTACAAGGCAGATAAACATCATTTCCTGTGTGAAAAGATTCATAACCTTTGAGTCTTTTCCTCACTGAGTCTGCCATAACCTTGGGCTTCGTACAAGGTAGAAAACAATGTCTCCCTAGCTAGAGTCATCCACAATTCAGGGTTTTGTACAGATCACCAAATAAATATTTCAGTCAAATAAAACAAACACTCTCCAGCTAGAGTTAGCCATAATTCTGGGCTTCATACAGAACACAAATTTCTTCAGCCAAAGTCAATCCCAGGGTCAATCAAAAATATTTTAAGCCTCAAGCTCGGGCCTCATACAAGCCATTCAAATTCAAATCTTTCATACTGTAGATAGACATGATTTATCTCTACTAAGAGATCTTTCTCCTATTTCACCACATTCAAAAATACAAACATTTTCATTTCAATTTCAAAACATTCTCCCATTTAGGATTTTGAAAGGCATGCTCTGAGGAACACACACCTAGACTTGTTTCCTTTCATTAAACTGGTTGAGAATCGTTCTTTCATTCAAGAGACTCCGACTGGCATACTTGCACACACACAAGTAAGGTCCTTCTCTTATGATACGAACCCCGCTTTTTTGTCACTTCAAATGTTTGTGGTGGAATAGTAAAAATACCTCTCTGTAAAGATGACTTCATGTCTCTTTCCTGTAAACAGAGATTTAATTCAAACTTCAACCTTGAGTTCAAACAAGGCACCCAAAATCAATTCATTTCCCTAATTAGTTCCTCGAACTATAAAAAGCTCTGACTTCCATTAGAGATATGTAGGCATGAGATTCACAAGGAATCTCAGAGAGCTAATCAAAAACCAAAAACAATCAGTTCATCTGTCTTTCAATTCAATTCTCTCTCCTAACACAAAGGAGAAACTTTTCCAATCAAACAAGCAAACACAAACACTCAGGCACAGAGAAGGTTCTCGTAGAATACTACAGATATGTAGGGTGCTTAAAACCTTCCCTATGTATAATCGACCTCCCAGACTCCAGAACATCTGATTAGGTGAAATCCCCACATATAGAAAACTCTTAGGGTTTATTTGAGATCCTTTTCCCCTTCCTCCTCGTAGGATAATTAAAAAGTTCGTGTGCTATCGTAGGAAGAACTGAAATAAAATTCATCCCACAAGGGCGCCTCTCTCCTTCCAAATTTCGCGTGAAGGGTACGGCGTGCCGCCCTCCCAAGTAAAACGGGGAGGTAAAAAAAACGACACCACAGTGGTACCACAACATCATTAGTCTCCGGAACCTGAGTTTCTCCCGCCGTTTCACCTTCCTCAGAATCATTGGATGCTGAATCTTCTTCCTCACTACTCTCAACCTCCAAAGAGTCTTCATGCAGATTATTGATTTCCATAAGCCTCTTAGGGCCATGTGCCACCTCAAGCAATTTTACTTTGAATACATTATCATTGATATCAACCATGATGGAAGCATTCAACACCATTGAATATTCTAGCAACATCCATATTCTTATGTTCCATTTTGTCATCATCAAGAGATACTAATATTCCCCATGAGCTAGTGATAAAGTAAAAAAACTCAAAAGACCAAGCATGGAATGGTACACCATAGGAATTTATCCGTGTTAACCTTTCATTATCCACCACATCCGATGACCATGGTTTGATTTTCGAAAACCAACGAGCTATACGTTCCTTTTCTTCTTCACTCAATGTTTTTACCGCCCCATCAATCTCCTCCTCTATCAAACATAAATTTGCACCAAACGGAGTGATCTTAATTCCAAAGAAGTATTCGATATTGAATTCTTCTTGAATGTTATAAGTGGATCCTGCTTTCTCAACCTCCCCTACATAAGCTTTCTTAAATCTTTCCAACTTACTCTCTTCAACAGTGAGGTGCATGCAAATGAGCAAATTTTGGTTTTTGTTCACCCCCTCCTAACCTGTTATTCCCATTAGAGATCCTTACCTTCCTCCATATTTTTTCCTTATGCACTGTGGCCCTATTGTCTCCACCCTTCACCTTCAGTCCTCTAACAACCTGGGAAAAAGATTTGGTTGCCTCCCCCATTTGTATTTGTATTTGTTTTCCTCCTGCACCCATTTGTATTTGTTTTCCTCATGCATTCTCCATATATTGATGTCGTTTCAGACTGCCCATGCTTCTATTTGAAACTCCAATGCTTCGAAGTCTTTCATTCTTTTGCCATGGACGTTGGAACCTTGGTATGTTTGCATGTATTTTTTTTAGTTGATGAAGATATTATCCAGTTGAACTGCGAAGAACTTTTCATCGCACACCTTGCAAAATCTTATGAATCCGTAACGCCTACCTGTTCTGTCTCTTTTTGGTGGTATTACTAACTCGTCTACCAGTCCATATTCTTTAAACACATTAAACATTTCTCTCGCTCCATATTCCTCTAAGAACTCTGTGAAGAAGAAACTTGATATTTTTGCCTCTTCTTGGATCCTCTTCCATTTCTTTGCATCCCATTGACCACTAGCAACCCTTTCATTCTTTGATTTTATCTTCTTTCTCTCCACCAGCTTCCATCCTTCATCACCATTGTTGTCGTAGGCTCCAGCGTTTTCTCTCACCCTCTCTTTCTCTCTCATTGTTGTTAAAAAGTGCTTATGATATTTTATAATTAATTAATTTAGTTTTACTACAAATGCAGGTAAACGGACACGAGGACGAGTATTGATGTACCCGTAGGGTATGGGTGCGGTTATGAACATTAGTGCCTACGCGGGTATGGGTTCGGATACGGGAATTTTTTCAAACCATAAGTATGAGGACGAGTACTATAATAAAGGCAAAATACTCTTTTTAGTCCCGTAAGTTAACCTCGAGGTTCATTTTGGTCCCTTAACTTCAAAAAGTTTCAAATTGGTCCCTTATCTCTTCAAAAGGTGTCCTTTTAGTCCTTTTTGTCATATTAGCGAGGGAAAAACTCAAAAATCGGTCGCTAAATCTGTCGCTAATATGCCAAAAAGGACTAAAATGACACCTTTTGAAGAGTTAAGGGACCAATGTGAAACTTTTTGAAGTTAAGGGACCAAAATGAACCCCGAGGTTAACATACGGGACCAAAAAGGGTATTTTGCCTATAATAAATGAACGTATCGGAAAACTATTTTATTTTCAATTTTATCAAGTATAACAAATGAACATAATATAATACTATTTTATTTTTATTATTATGCAATAATATTCTTATATAAATATAATATTGATATAATGAATATTTTTTATATTATGAAATTGTATTTATATTCCAAATGAAATTTATACAATTGCAGTTTGTTTAGATGTAGTTAAACTATAATAAAAATATATTTATCTTCAAAAGTGAAAAGAAATTTCATTTCATTTGCCTAAGCCTTCATGTATCGAACTGGTCCTGATTGCTATATTAGTATACTTGTATTGTATAGGACAAGAGGTGGTATACAAGGAAGGGACATATTATTTCGTACACATTGTTTTAATTAAAAAAGCCAAGTTACCAAGTCAATCAAATACTATATTGTGGTAAATATGGGATGAACAAGAGTAGTAGATGTTTATTTATTAGCAATGTCAACAAGCATATATTTCATACAGAAGAGTTTCAGATTAAAATATGAGCACATCCAATCTCGATAATCTGAAAGCTGCATCTAACTTAGGTGATATAGATCTTCTTTACACAGTAATTCAGGATGATCCATCCATTTTGGATAATATTGATTCAATACAATTTGTCGAAACTCCCTTGCATATCGCGGCATCTAGGGGTCATATCCAGTTTTCCATTGAAGTAATGAACTTGAAACCTTCGTTTGCTTGGAAGCTAAATCCACAAGGATTCAGCCCTATTCACCTTGCTATGCAAAACGGCGAAAAAAGGATGGTGTCTCGGCTTGTTGACATGAATAAAGATCTTGTTAGAGTTAAAGGAAGAGAAGGGTTTACTCCTCTTCATTTTGCAAGTCAAATAGGAGAGGTTGCAATTTTAACTGAATTCCTCTCTGCTTGTCCGGAATCCATTGAAGATGTGACTGTGAGAGGTGAGACTGCACTTCATGTTGCGGTGAAAAGCAACAACTATGAGGCTTTTCATCTACTTGTTACGTTTCTTAGGACGAGTATGGAGAGAGGGGCTAGGAAGTTAGAATATAAAATACTGAATCGGAAGGATGAGGTTGACAATACTATTTTGCACATTTTAGTGCAGAGGAATTTCGAGCCCCAGGTAGCTTTTTATCTTTAAAGGATGTCTTTCTGGTGATACTTTTTTCTCTCTCTCAATTTTCTATTTTAAAAAATGAATTTATAGTTTTTTCTAGGATTGTTAAAAAAAATCGCTGAACTGAACTGAATTGCCGAACCGAACTGAATTGGAGTTAAATAATTTGAAATATTATTAATGGTTAGTGAACTGAACTCATATTTTATTAATGGTTCTAGAATTGAATCGATAAACAATTAACCACTTTAAATTTGATTCCGAAACGAACCGTTAAAACTTTAATTTAAAAATTCTAACTTCAAACACTTAACCCCAAATAGCTTCTTTTGAACCGTAGAAACTTTGAAGAACAATTAGTCTGCACTATAATGCTCCAATTAGTACTGTCAGTTAAGATTCATGAAAATATCACACATTGCAACTAAGAGAGTTACACAACGAAACATGTTAGAAAACCTGCTGATTCTCCAATCCTATAATTGAAATCTCTTTTTCGTCTGATTTCCTATAAAAACTCTTTTGGCCGGTAAGAGAAGCTTAGGTTCATTTTTTGACTGCATAATATTGTTCATGCAACACTAAGTATCAATATATACCGTAGTTGTTTAAATTTAATTAATCTTCATAGTTGTTTAGGTCGAAATAATTTCCTCTACTTTCGGTTACATATAAAGATAATATGAATAAAGGAAATGTTCATTATTGAATGTAAATAGTTTGTACAAAATGACTTATACAAGCTTATTCACAAGTGTTTATTTTTATAAGCACTTGTGCTATAAGCTGTTTATCCAAACAGCCTTAAATATTGGAAAAGTTGATTAATTTGTGATATTTTTAATGAGTTTTAGCATTTTAAATTAATTTGGATTTTGATTATGAACGTAGATTAAAAACATTTTAAGTTAAAAATTATGAACAATAGTATATTAAAAAAGTTTATAAAAAAATGCTAAAAATAAATTTAAATAAATTTTTTATTAAATAAAATTCAAAACTAAGTATAACGGTTCGGTTCGGAAAAATTGTCTTCTAATAGTTTAAATGAATACAGTAATTTTTAAATGATATGTTTTGGTAAAAATTTCTTTTCTTTTACTGATGTACTCGTACTTTTGTTTAAAAACATTTATCTCATACGGAGGATATTCGTACTCTTATGAGTACCATACACATAATAGATTTTTGTCAATACGTAAAATAATTTACAATAATTGTGAGGTTTTATTCTTTTCCAATAAAAAATACTTTTTATGTTATAAATTTATAAGTATTTATGATATTTTTTTAATTACAAATCAAGTAGTTTGTGTATTTGTACACAAGATTTTTTTTATGGACAATAGGAATGATCTCTAACAAAAACTGTTTTGTTCATTAATTACAAGGTAAAAGATGCCCTTGGATTGTTGTTAAAGACTAAGATAAATATTCAGGCAAAGAACATGGACACCAAAACTGCATTCGACATGTCAGCCAATGTAGACATTAGGAGTATTTTGTTGTGTGCTGGAGCGAAACCCGGCTTACCAGTTTCCAACATTCCCACACATGGTCATAAACCAAGATCAAAGACCGCGATTATTGATAACGGGTTAATTTGGATACGTAGCATTAGAAGAGATATATCAGAGGATCAACGTAACACTTGGTTAATAGTTGTAACTCTTGTTGCAACTGCAACCTATCAATCCGCACTGAGTCCTCCTGGTGGAGTTTATCAGGCTAATGCTACGGACAATACTGTCAACACTTTCTCCAATTCTACTAATGCTGGAAAATCAGTATTGTCAAGAAATGGTTTCATTGTGTTTTCATTAGCGAATATGGTATCCTTTTTTGCGTCAATTATAGCAATATTCATTCTGACACCAAGTGGGCTAGTCGGCGCTCTGGTGTTTGTTCCAGTGGGCTGGTTTGTTGTTTGTTATCTGTTTTCTATGGGGAAGATATCACCTACATGTACCAACTCTATTATTGTTAACATTGCTATGTTTTCGATTGGATTTCTTGCGTTTTGTTCTGCTATTATAGTGTACTTTCGACTTCAACAGGAACGCAATGCAAAGAAGAAGAGTAGATCATAGTTATGATAAACCTCTGGTTTGTAATATGAGAAACACCAATAAGTTTTGGTTTTGTCAGTTGGACAAAGATCGTACAATTGTTAGTGAAATTGATAAATCATACCACTGCCAGCCGAGTTTATAGACAACACAATTTCTTCCTCGATTTGAAGTAGTTAATTAATATTTCAATTGTATTTTGAATTTTATTGAATGTATTATGGCTACCAATTCAACATAATGATATTGCATTTCTCAATGATAAAAAGCAGTTACTTGACAGTGTATTATATAGCAGTACATTGTTCATTCCATAGTCACCAACTCTATTTGCATTGTTACTTGTTAATCAAGAAACTTGACCAACTAACTTTTTATTGCTTTCATAACAAAATTTTATCTTTATACCATTACTAGAAATACTCTGTTTTCCTGCGAATTTCAGCAAAAAAAAATTTTAATTTGCTTTTCCTTGCTGTTTCTTATCCCTAGTTAAAACCTTCATGGGTAATTAAAAATTCGCAGATAAAATCGCAGGAAACAAAATTCGCAGGTAAAACCGTAGGAAATAAATTTCGCAAGTAAATCTGCAGGAAACAAAATCCGCAGGTGATTCCGCAGCTTGAGGTGTCAATTTAAAGGGCTAGGGCCTAATAATTAAGGCCCTAAAAATATAAAGGGCCTAAATTTTTAAATGTAAACGAGCCCCAAAATGAATGGGGCCTAAAAATAGAGGCCCTTAAATTTGAAGTAAGGCCTCAAGGCCCAATCTTTTTCACCAAAAATTAACTTTTTAATTTTTCATTAATAAAGTATTTTTTTATTTTGAATAAATAAATTATTTTTTATTTTTTTTAAAACCGATTTTTTTTATTTTCAAAAAATTTAAATTTTCTATATTTTCGAAAAAAACGTTTTTTTTACCGGAAAATCGACTTGTATTTTCGTAAAAAAATCGGGATTTTTCCGAAAAAGTTAACTTTTGTATTTTTGTCAAAAAATTGATTTTTTCCAGAAAAAGTCGATTTTTTATATTTCCACAAAAAATCGGGTTTTTCGGAAAAATCGATTTTTTAAATTTTTAGAAAAAAATGTTTTTTTGTCGGAAAATCGACTTCTTGTATTTTCGACAAAAATCGATTTTTTCCGAAAAAGTCGACTTTTTATATTTTTGACAAAAAATCGATTTTTTTCCGAAAAAGTCGACTTTTTATATTTTCGATAAAAATTTAGTTTTTTTCAAAAAAAGGCAACTTTTTATATTTTCGTAAAAAAATCGGGATTTTTCCGAAAAAGTCAACTTTTGTATTTTTGTCAAAAAAGTCGATTTTTTATATTTTCAAAAAAATCAGTTTTTTCGGAAAAATGGATTTTTTAAATTTTCGAAAAAACTGTTTTTTTGTCGGAAAATCGACTTCTTGTATTTTCGACAAAAATCAATTTTTTCCGAAAAAGTCGACTTTTTTTTATATTTTTGACAAAAAATCGGTTTTTTTTTCGAAAAAGTCGACTTTTTATATTTTTGATAAAAATTCAGTTTTTTTTCAAAAAAAACCAACTTTTTATATTTTCGATTAAAAAATTGTTTTTTTCCAGAAAAGTCGAGTTTTTACAGTTTCGAAAAAAAGTGATTTTTTCCGAAAAAAGTCAACTTTTTTCTTTTTTGAAAAAAATCGATTTTTCGAAAAAAACATCTTTTTGTATTTTCGAAAAAAATCGATTTTTTTTCCGGAAAAAGTTGACTTTTTTATTTTTGAAAATAAAACGGTTATTTTTTTCGAAAAAGTCAATTTTTATGTTTTCGACAAAAAATCCATTTTTTTCTCAAAAATATCTATTTCAAACTATTTAGTTTCAAACAAATTATAATTTGGGGCCCTTACTTATGCCCCGTAAAAAATAAAAATATAAGGGGGCTTTGAAATATAGGGCCAAAAAATTATTTATATTGTAAAAGGCCTAAAAAAGAAGGACCTTATAGGGGCCTATTTGTTAGGGCTTTACAATTTTGGGCTTTTTTGACCCCTCTATCCGCAGCTAATAAATTTTGAATTTAAAAAAAACTAATTAAATTTAATTAATAATTTGAAATTAATTTATCCTATCCTAATTAAGATCTAAATAAATAATTTAATCTAATTTAAAAGTTAATAACAAGCATGAATTAACCCAAATTAATAATTACAAGAAAGAGAAAAAAATGAATAGAAACATACAAAAACTTTTGTATTGTCAATCCAAAATAATTCATACCAACTTTTGCTATATTATTTTTTAATTATTGCAGTTCTAAATTCACAAGATTGTTAACTAAATTAGGAAACATATATGTAAGCTTGTTCATTCTGAGATCAAGCCCATGTAGCTTCACATTTTGTAGCTTCACACAATTTTCTAATTAGTCACATTATATGGCATGTAATAATTAACTACTGCATCTGCAAATGTGAGTATTATACAATATATACATGTAAGAAGCTAGTACTCTTACCATTACAACCACAAGCATATAACAACCATGGAGTCTCCAACATTTGCAACAAGCATAAGATCACTAAATAAATGGTGATAGATGCAGTAGATCCTGCATTTCTGTGACAATTTTTCTTATTTTAGATATTTTGAATCAATATAATTATATGCATTAGTGTGTGGTAGAAAAAATGGTATATAGATTAAGTAATATACATTTAGTCAACACCTGTGAAACCCCGACACACCATTCAGAAGGTGTGTCGCCGCGTCGGACACGGATACTCGTACGACACGTATTTGACACGTTTTTGATCCAACGAAAAAAATAATTTAATTGCAACAGACATGGATACGACGTCGACACCTTGTTTCAAATAAAGGACACACCCAACTAAAAAAAAAAATTTTAAAATAAAAAAAAGAGACCCAACTCAATAATTATCAAATTTTTATTTAGAAAAATAATAAGGTTTTTTTACCTTTCATATTTCAATTCTTCACAATTAGGATTCCTTATTTTTTTTCTTATTCCACAATTTGGAGGCTGGTTTTATCAATATGGAGTAACTATGATATGATTTATATTGTTTTGTTTTGGTGTATTTATTTTTTTTTATTGAAAGTTCTAAGTTGAAATATATATAAATTTTGCTTCTCGTTTTAAACTCTATATAAATTGTGCTCATACATTGCATTATAATATTAATATATAATATATATATATATATATATATATATATATATATATATATATATATATATATATATATATATATATATATATATATATATATATATATATATATATATATATAGCCGTGTCCGTGTCCTACATTTTCTATATTAGCGGGGCCCCCGTGTCTGTATCCGTGTCGTGTCCGATGTTCGTGTCCGAATCCGAGCTGCATAGGTCAACACTAGAACATATATACGATTGTCCTGCTTCAAAACAAGGGATAATTCATCATAAAAAGCATGGACTGCATCCACAAAACAACAACATTCTATGAGTAAAAATGATACAAAAGTTTACGCCGAACCAGCTTCTTCAATACCTTAAAGATGCCGACAAAAAAATGTGAAGGGACGTGAACAACATTAAATTGAGATAATACATGGTCAACCATACCTCTATTGCTCATTTTCCTCGACGCTGAGCTTTGGTACTATAAAGCTATCGAAGTATAACTCTTGTGTTATACAAAGGGCTGTAGAGGATAAAACAAAGAAATACAGGGTTGTAGAGGATAAAACAAATAAATACAAATACAGTGTTCAAAACTAATCATATAACCTGAAGCAAACAACGAAATATCTTACCTACCACTATCCTTCACCTCCCCCTTCAAAAACCACCTCATCTGCCTATAACAAAACTTAAGTTTTAACCAATGAGAAAAACCAGCGTTAAGAAACTAATCCAGTCATTTAACATTTTAAAGTTATTTAGATTTCATACCACCAAATCATCTCTGTCCTTCTTTGCTTCAACAAGAGGCTTGTATAATATATTCGTATTTTGTCAGTTCCGCAACATGCATTTTTCTTGATCCTTTGTCCTGCAATAAGAAGGAAAAATAACTTGCCTAAGATCTATAATGTAGGCTGTTAAAATTAATTACGACCTCCAATTATGCACCAACGGTTCGCGAGAAATCCATTGTTGTTAATCACGTGAGAGTGTGATGCCACATTATGCAAAGTATCAAAGAGGGATAGAATGGATTTTGCTAAAAGTTGTGTATGGTATATATTATAGACCTCCGGCACCGCCTGTCAATTTCAAAGAGAATTAATGTTATTTTAGAATCTAATGATAAAAAAAATATTACAATATATATCAATTGATGACAGTACTAAGATTAAATTCAACCAAACAACACATAAGATTGTTGTAAATTTAATTATATTTCAAAAGTTTTAAAAAAGTTTACTTTTAATTTTTAAGTGACAAATATTTTTTAAAGAAAATTATTATTGTTATTTAATTTATTTATGATTTATAATAATATTTAATTTGGTTAATGATTATTTTATTATAATAATGACTTGACTTAGTCAAAGTAATTCAATATATTTTTCTCTCTTTTTTATATAAACGCCTATTCTTCTTTTAGAAAAAAAGATGGAAAACAAATAACTTTAATTGCAGTTTTTTTTTTCTTCTGGTCACATCTTCGAGCTATTTACAAGATGATTTCTTGTTGTTCTCTTGCCTTAGAATCTCATTGAGAATATGAGAAGAACCTGTTGAATCTTGGGGGATTTGCGCTTATGAGGCGGATAAATCCTTAAGGACAGTGTATTTACACGCCTTATGTTTATGTAATGGCTTATTATTTTGCAGGTTCAATAGTTCTTATTTCGAGAAGAGATGATCGAATTATAGTGGTGGTCAAATTTCTACAACAATCTTAAGGATTTATTCTATCGCCAAAAACTTGAAAGCATTTAACATCAAAGATTTTTTTGGTTGATGTCCCACCATTTCAGGTTTTGTCCTTTCTAACTCTTATATTAGTTATTTATTTTTAAATATTTTGCTGTTAATTGAAGTCTATGATTGTAATTTTAAAAGTTTTGTTGTAGTTGATAACTAGTATTGCAAACGATAAGAATATTAATTTTTCATGTTTTATATTGTTTAATGAAAAATAAAACTCATGTATGGTTCACTAAATCATTGATGATATTCACTTACTAAGAGGTTGAGAATATTTAAAGGTGATGATTATTAACATATAAAATGATATTGTGAGAAGTCTCTTTAATTTTTAGGCATGAAAAGACCTTAAAAATAAAATACTAATTAGAAATTCTTACTATATATTATATGGTGATAATGACATTTTTCTTTTGTTTTCGTTTGGATTATTTTTCCTTAACGTTATTTTTTCAACTTATAAAATACGTTAACATTGATATTCAATCATAATTATTACATAATAATCATACCAATTTAATTGATATCATTAGTATTGATATATTATTAATATCAATTTTGTTAACAAAATATTTCTCTACATATTATGGTATAAAAAATGGGTGTATTTAATTGTCGTAGTACATTTAATTGTGTAAGTTAGTGTTAATTGTTTTTTCCATTATAATGTGACAATTGATATACGTTTTCTTATCTTTTATGGCTTTTATTGGATTTAAGTTTTGTTATAATAGAAGTAACTTTTTTTTTTTTTATAATAATGATTAGTGGTCAATATTAATCGGCATTTATATGATTTGATGAGATTATTTATACTAGATAGAACCATGAAATATTTGAGATATCATAAATTATTACATATGATATTTATCATTATTTTAGCATAATATGATTTCATGATGCTTAATAAAGTTTATTATACGAGAATAAATATATTTATATGAATTTAATTGTTCACTTTTTATTGAATTAGTGTGTAATTTATTTTTTATTTTTTTTGAGTTAATGTGTAATGAAGGAGTATATTTGTGGTTTGACGAGTTAAAAATAAAAGTTGACTAGTTATCGTTTCTACTGTGAGTGAAAAAAGAAATTTATATATTGAAAGGTTAGTGTTTTATTATTGGGTTAATAGTAATTCACCCCCCTGTAATGTTAGCGAATTTTGTTTTTGCCCCCTCCCTACCCTTTGGCAACGGTTTTTTCAAAAAAACCGTTGCCAAAACCTGCCTTTGGCAACGGTAGGGGGGTAAACCAAAACTCGCTCATATTACAGGGGGTAAACTATTATTAACCCTTTATTATTTAATGAGGAATGTGAAAATATTTTATGGTGTCATAAAATATATAAAAAGAGAATGTGAATTACAATATTATTTTGAGTTGATGAATCACTATATTAAATTACAATGATAATAAAATATTATTCTAATAAAAATAAATATATAAATTTATTTATTTATTTTTTAATCTGATGAAAAGTTGTCGCTCGAAAGCAGACCTGTAAAATAAATATTTAAATAATGAATTTATATTTATTATTATTGACAGTGATGTCGCTTAATGATCATATAAGCAGACCTGTATAAATCTATTATGGAAACCATAATACTTTTATAAACTTGAGTAAGTATATGCGATTGATTGACTTAGAGACGTCTTAGTCAATATTTATTAATGGGAGAAAAATATGTGTCTTCCTAAATTATGTAAAGTAGCTACTAAAATATGAGATCGGGATGATCTTGGTCAATACTATTAAAAACTCCTTGGGAAAAAACTAATTTGTGACGCATCGAGGGGAATTGGACTTAGCCAATTGAAATTAATAAGTGACAGGAACCCAACCTTTATGATGGGAGATCCCATGAAAAAGGTTCATATTGGTAAGAACAAGTCACTTGTAAGTTCTGCTAGCACCAAAAATTATATACTTAATTTTTGCTTGTGTCCTTTTTCTATGGTGTAAATTGAGAAAGTGCTAGACACTGCATTACTAAGAGGATAAGCTTACGTAGCTTATAATGAATTTCATATCCTTTATTGGTGGTGTAAGATTTGCAGGATACACTTGATGAAATCACCTATATGAGTGTCGAGTGGGGCCGCTTGTATGAGATTTTGGCAAAATCTCTTGAGCACTCATGAAATAACCAGGCACGCGCATGGCCTACTAGCGCACCACAGCGTCAACAATAAGAATTGTGGGGGTGTGATGTGAGTGGTAGACCTCTAACATACGCTAAGTGATACTGGTTCATATAGCTTGCTACACCAATCTCACTGTATGTTCAGTACTATCATTCTAGGAGTAGTTCATATAGCTTGCTACACTAGTTTGATGCATCACATTCATGGTGTGAATCCAGAAAACTTTATTTATTCTACTTTTAAACTTTTGAAATATGTGGGGGATTGTTGTAAATTTTAATTATATTTTAAAAGTTTTAAATAAGTTTACTTTTAATTTTTAAGTGACAAATATTTTTTTAAGAAAATTATTATTGTTATTTAATTTATTTATGATTTATAATAATATTCAATTTGGTTAATGATTATTTTATTATAATAAATTGTTAGAACAAGATTTGTTCTTATCAATTATCTTAGTTTTGATGATAACAATAATATGAATTTTGCTTAAGATAATATGGTACTCTAATTCAATGCAATTTCCCTTTCAGGAAATATATATAAAGAGTACGCATAATTCAGCGCTCAGAAGTTGTGTCTCAAATGGTTCAGCATGCAACATCAGAACATGGTCTGGCAAGACATCAGAAGATGGTCGAAGCAGAATCAGAACATGGGTCTATGGAAGCATCAGAAGAACAAGAGATCAGAAGCACTGAAGCTCAGAAGATGGTATCACGCTCAGAAGCACTTCAAGGTCAGAAGATCAGAAGATGCTATGCACCAAGCTGTTTGACTCTGATGATATTCAAACGTTATATTCACAAACATCAGATCAGAAGAAAGTACAAGTGGCAAGCTACGCTGACTGACAAAAGGAACGTTAAAAGCTATTAAAGGCTACGTCAGTAGACACAGCGTGAACAAGGCTCGAGGTAGTTGACAAAAGCGTATAACATTAAATGCGATGCTGTACGGAACACGCAAAGCATTAAATGCATTCAACGGTCATCTTCTCCAACGCCTATAAATATGAAGTTCTGATGAGAAGCAAAGTTAACGATCCTGAACAATATAATTCAAATTAACTTGCTGAAACTCTGTCAAATCAAAACTCAGAATCTTCATCTTCATCAAAGCTCACTACATTGCTGTTGTAATATATTAGTGAGATTAAGCTTAAACGATTAAGAGAAATATCACAGTTGTGATTATCGCTTTTAAGAAGCATTTGTAATACTCTTAGATTGATTACATTAAGTTGTAAGTAACTAGAGTGATCGTGTTGATCAGAATACTCTAGGAAGTCTTAGGAGTGAACTAAGCAGATTGTAACTAGAGTGATCGTGTGATCAGTAGACTCTAGAAAAGTCTTAGAGGGTATCTAAGCAGTTGTTCCTGGAGTGATCAAGTTGTGATCAGAATACTCTAGAAGACTTAGTCGTGGACTAAGTGGAAAACCATTGTAATCCGTGCGATTAGTGGATTAAATCCTCAGGTTGAGGTAAATCATCTCTGCGGGGGTGGACTGGAGTAGCTTCGTTAACAGCGAACCAGGATAAAAATAATTGTGCAATTTATTTTTATCGTCCAAGATTTAAAGTCACACTTATTCAATCCCCCCCTTTCTAAGTGTTTTTCTATCCTTCAATTGGTATCAGAGCGTCGGTTCTAAGGTGCAAGCACTTAACCGTGTTTAGAAAAGATTCAGGAAGAGAAAAACGCTTCAGTAAAAGATGGTTGATGAAAGTGAAAAGACTACACCTACACCTGCATCTACATCTGGCTCTGCTGAGCAATACAACGGTAACAATGGTTATACTAGACCGCCGGTATTTGATGGTGAAAACTTTGAATACTGGAAAGATAAACTGGAAAGTTACTTTCTGGGTCTAGATGGTGATCTATGGGATCTTCTGATGGATGGTTACAAACATCCTGTAAATGCCAGAGGCGTAAAGCTAACAAGGCAAGAAATGGATGATGATCAGAAAAAGCTTTTCAGGAATCATCATAAATGCAGAACTGTTTTGCTGAATGCTATCTCTCATGCTGAGTATGAGAAGATATCTAACAGGGAAACGGCCTATGACATATATGAATCCTTGAAAATGACTCATGAAGGAAATGCTCAAGTCAAGGAGACTAAAGCTCTAGCTTTAATCCAGAAGTATGAAGCCTTCAAGATGGAGGATGATGAAGACATTGAAAAGATGTTTTCAAGATTTCAAACTCTTACTGCTGGATTGAGAGTTCTTGACAAGGGATACACCAAGGCTGATCACGTAAAGAAGATCATCAGAAGCTTACCCAGAAGATGGGGTCCTATGGTGACTGCATTCAAGATTGCAAAGAATCTGAATGAAGTTTCTCTGGAAGAGCTGATCAGTGCCTTGAGAAGCCATGAGATTGAGCTGGATGCAAATGAGCCTCAAAAGAAAGGTAAATCTATTGCATTAAAATCTAATATCAAGAAATGCACTAACGCTTTTCAGGCCAAAGAAGAAGATCCTGAAGAATCAGAATCTGAAGAAGAAGATGAACTGTCCTTGATCTCCAGAAGGCTAAATCAACTCTGGAAGACCAAGCAAAGGAAGTTCAGAGGCTTCAGAAGTTCAAAGAAATTTGAACGTGGAGAATCTTCTGATGATAGAAGATTTGACAAGAAGAAAGTCATGTGCTATGAATGCAATGAGCCTGGACACTACAAGAATGAATGTCCAAATCTTCAGAAGGAAAGTCCCAAGAAAAAGTTTCATAAGAAAAAAAGTCTTATGGCAACCTGGGATGAGTCAGAAGATGATTCAGAAGATGAGCAGGCCAACTGTGCGCTGATGGCGACAGAAGATGACGGATCAGAATCTACATCAGAATCAGATTCTGAAGAGGTATTTTCTGAACTTACTAGAGATGAGTTAGTTTCCGGTCTAACTGAACTTCTGGAACTCAAGTCTCAGATTAGTCTCAAATACAAAAAGCTGAAAAAGCAATTTGAATTTGAAACAAAGAAGCTTGAGTTGGAGAATTCTGAATTAAAAGAAAAACTTTTAAAATTATCCAATAATGTTGGATCCCCTTCTGATTCAGAAAAATCCACTCCTAGTCTAAACCATATTCTGAAAGAATATGATTTAAGTTTCAGGAAGTTCTTATCTAGAAGTATTGGCAGAAGTCAGCTAGCTTCTATGATATATGCTGTGTCTGGAAACAAAAGAGTTGGCATTGGTTATGAGGGTGAAACCCCATACAAACTTGAACCTGTTGATGAAATGAAACTCACATACAAGCCATTGTATGATCAGTTCAAGTATGGCCACTCTCATGATATTAGGCACACTTCACATGCACAAAGTTTTCACATAACACACACCAAGAAGCATGTGACACAACCCAGGAAATATCATGAAACTCATATTAAAAATTATCATGCTGTTCCTCTTATTGCTTATAATGTCAAACCCAAGTTCAATCAGAACTTGAGAAAATCTAACAAGAAAGGACCCAAGAAGATGTGGGTACCAAAGAAAAAGATTATTTCTTTTGCAGATTCTCTTGATAACAAAGAAGACAACATTCAACATGACATGACACCTGGACTCAAGTTGCTCTCAACACTTGAAGGGAAGAAAGATTGTCTTCCAAGTTCTGGTTCTTAAATCTGTTGAAGAAACTATGTTTGTAGGAATTCAGAAAAGAAGCTTATTAGTCTTGGAACCATCTATGTTGTTTGCCTCTAAGGCTTTGATGTTTCTTTCTTGAGTATTCTGAATGCTCTAAATGCTACAGAATATACAACATTGAAACATTGATTGTGGACAAATCAATAAACATCTGTTTTGATGATAAACTTGTTTCTGATGAATCAAAGAGCTTAAGAATTTCTGCAGATACAGTTTTGTCTTATCAGAAGCTGCAGAACAAAGAAGTGAACCTCCAGAAGCTGTGTACATCAGAAGTAATGGATCAGAAGATCATTCAGACTTATATCAGCACACTTCAGAAGGAGTATTTCCAGAAGAGAAATTAGATCATTTCAGAAGCAGTAATCAGAATTTGAAGGCGTAAAATCTCTCTGATATTTACAGCTGTCATCTATTATCTGATGATGAACACGTGTCTGTACGGTTTGTACAAAACGTGCAGTTGAAAAGACGCCGACCTAGGTAACTGTATTAAATCATTTCATTTACTGTGTTCTCTCTCCTAATGTCATTTCTCATTAAATGCATAATGATTTCTTTTTAAATCTTTTAAATAACCCGCTTCATCTTCATTCCCACTTTTTCTCTCTTTCTCTCTCTTTTGTGCATTCACCTCGTTGCATCTCTCTTCAAACCCTAGTTCTTGATTTGATCTCAAAGCATTATCATAATGAATCCATCTTCTCGTTCATCAATCTCTAAAGATAGTATCACTTCCACACAGAACCGTTTAAGCAAAAATGATGCTCCGTTGAAAACATGCTTAATACCCACGAAAGAACTGGAAGTTCTATGTGAATCGGCTGTGGACGTCAACAACCTTAAAGCAAATGGCTTTCAGTGTGATGCAAGAATCTTTGAGCAAGGATGGTCTAAATATCTTGATAGATTGGTTGGTCCTGAACTTGTAAAGGAGTTTTGGGTACATGCAACAGTTACCCCAACTGCCATCATTTCATTCGTGCTAGAGCATGAAGTGACTATCACTGAGAAACTCATCAGAAAGCTGTACAATCTTGATGATGAAGAAGGTTGGTCTGAGTTTCAACCCCATACAGTTGACTGGACTTTAGTTGAAAAACAAATCTCTACGGTTGTTGGAACTGATTCTCATTTTACGGGCAACTTAAAGCCTTTTTATAAAGTATGGGCTGAGATTATTCTGGGTTCTCTTCACCATAGAAAAAAGATGCGCTGCTCCTCCTACATCAGTCCGACTCACAAGTATACTCTTTTCTGCATTGGCAAAAAGATAGAGATCAACATCTCTCATATTCTATTTGAGAATCTGAAAACCTCTATCTTTGATTCAAGAGAAGATGAAAGGGCGAAGTACCCTCATATTCCAAGAACAACCATTCCTTTCGGAAGGATGATTTCAGACATTCTGATTGAAAGCAAAGTGGTGGACTCCATCAGAAATTGTAATGCCTCGAATTTTCTTGGAGTAACTCAAGGTCCCATCTTCAATGGTGTTGATCTGTTCGGACTGGAAGTCATTAAGAATGTACCTGTTATGTGCACAAGCTTTCCTGACATTCTGTCAAGAAGAATTGCTGTTGAAGGATTCATATCTTTGTATCATAAAGAACTTGATCAAGTTGTCAAGTTTTACTTGGAAGATTGTGTGAGGAAGCAATCAGACGTTGATCCTGCTTGGATCCGTGGCAGAGTACTTCCATCCAAAGATGATATTCTGAAGAAGGATAAAAAGGAACGTCAGGCAAGGCTAAAAAGAAAGGCACAAGAAGATGAGGCTGAGAGAGCCAAGAAGTTGAGGGTCACCTATGATCCTGACAAGGTGGACTCTAAAGAACGAAGAGATAATAGGATCAGAGATTCCTTTCGCAGAACCAGATCTTCTTCTTCTTCTGTACAAATCTCCAGAAATGTCTTTACTCCACCTCCTTCTGTCCCTAAACCATCTTTCCAATCACCTCCATCTGAACCAAAAGTAAACTTCACTCTACCAAATCCTTCTCCATCATCCTCCTCCTCTCCCATTCTAAACCCCACACCTTTAAGTATTCTTCCCCCAACTCCTTCTGATAAATCTCTCTCACCAATTCCCTTTACAAACACTCCATCCTCGTCTCAATCCATCATTTCTGATATTCCATCCTCATCAATCATTCTCTCAGATATCCCTTCTTCCTCATCCACCGTACTTCCAACTTCTATATCTCATCCCTTACCTATCGAAAATTCCGAACCTTACTGTCTTCTCTATCCTGACTACAAATTCACCTTCAATCCGCCTGAACCTGAACCCTATACCTTCCTGGAACTTTTCAGACTTGAGGTGATTAGCAGTCTAGACCTTCTGAAGGATGCATTCCTAAATGGTCTGGATGATGTTTCTACAAGAAATCTCTGGAGAAGATTTCGCAAGGATTTTCAAGTAGAAGCAATAGCAGTACAGAAAAGACTAGTGGCTTCTGCCCCTGGTTACCCTGGTTACCTTCTGGAGGGAGATAATGGTATATACTACCATCCTCTCAGAAATTGTGTTGCTGCTGAGGAGAAGCCCTTTGTGGATGAGATGGAACAGTTGAGACTGGCTGCTGCAATGGAAGCAAACCCATGCAGGGACATGGTTATCTGGATTCCTGATTATCCTGTTCTTCTAGGAGATTTCAAGACTCTCTTTGACTATCTGAGGGAAAACCCGTCTGAGAAAGATCCAAACTTGGTCATTCCAGAAGTTGTTGACCCACCAGTAGTTGAAGGTCCTTCTGCTCCCAGGAATCTAGCTGCCATTCTTCAGGCACTTGAGAATGGAGACTCGGAAATTCCTGCTGCAGAATATGGAGATGCTTCTATGCAAGAAGCAGATGCTGAAGATCATGTTGCTAAAACTGTCCCTGTTGAGGAAATTCCTGCAAATGATCTATCTATGGAAGCTGCAGATCAACATGCCATTCCTGTGGTTGAAAGTGGTGAAGCTTCTTCTGGTGAATCTTCTAGTCTTGCAAGGACTCTAGAAGAAATTCAGAAGAGACAGGATGAGCAAAGCTCACTCAATGATCAGTATAGCGCTTTCATGGTGAGGCAAGAAGGACACAACAATATGGTTCAAGAGATGCTGACCAAGATCTTGTCAAGACTAGGGCCATCTTAGATTGAGTCTGTGTTGTTTCTTTCTTCTCGTTGCATCTGTCTTTGTGCATCTGATCTTTCTTATCTTCATGTACTTCTGTACCTGCTGGTTGAACTTCAATGAAATCATCTTCTTCCTTCGTGTGTTTCGTTTTGTTTGTCTCTGAATCTTTTTTGCTTTTTGATGATATGACAAAAAGGGGGAGAAGATAAATGATAAATGATTTGATTTAATCAGTTGCTTTTACTAACAAGAACTGCAAGTTCTATATGGTTTAAGTGTTTTGCAGGTATACTGAAGAGAATCTTCAAAGCAAACACAAGAAGCAAAACCATGGAAACTGAAGCAAGCCGAGTGCTGTCAAGCTTCAGAGATCAGAAGCAAGAAAGAAGAATGGATCAGAAGCACTGATAATAGAATTTGAATATCATTGTCTATCCTGTTCTGACAAAATTCTATTTGCTCTCATACATATAATGTTATGGCTCTGATACATTATTTCAGCCTATATGGCTCTGATACATATAATGTGTTCAAACATACATTTTATGTTCTAACTCGTTCATGCTGACTTTTGTCGTTTAGTTTTTGTTCTGTAACATTTCAGGATGTAGAGATGCTCTGATGATGCTCTGGTACATTCAACAATGTTCTGATACAAATCTAGCATGAAGTGATGTTGGTAGACATTCAAAGTTCTGAAGCTATCCGAGGGAAGCAGAAATCAGAAGATGTGAATGTTCTAAAAGATCCAGAAAACTCAAGTTCTGAAGCTGTCCTGAATGGAAGCAGAAGTCAGAAGCTGTGAATGTTCTGAAGATCAAAGAAATTCAAGTTCTGAAGCTGTCCACGATGGAAGCAGGAATCAGAAGCTGTGAGTGTTCTAAGGATCTAAAGAAATTCAAGTTCTGAAGCTGTCCACGATGGAAGCAGGAATCAGAAGCTGTGAGTGTTCTAAGGATCTAAAGAAATTCAAGTTCTGAAGCTGTCCAATGGAAGCAGAAGTCAGAAGCTATGAATTCTCTGAAGGCAGAAGCTTATATGATCGTCTCTACCGAAATAATCAGGGAAGTCTTTTATCAAAGTTCTTCGAGTATTTATTTCAGGGGGAGATTATTTATCTCAGGGGGAGATTGTTAATCTCAGGGGGAGACATATTCATATGCTTATGCTATAGCTGTGTAATTTGTCTTTTGCCGTCTACTCTTTCTGATCGCAAATTCATATCATTTATATATGTTTTTGTCATCATCAAAAAGGGGGAGATTGTTAGAACAAGATTTGTTCTTATCAATTATCTTAGTTTTGATGATAACAATAATATGAATTTTGCTTAAGATAATATGGTACTCTAATTCAATGCAATTTCCCTTTCAGGAAATATATATAAAGAGTACGCATAATTCAGCGCTCAGAAGTTGTGTCTCAAATGGTTCAGCATGCAACATCAGAACATGGTCTGGCAAGACATCAGAAGATGGTCGAAGCAGAATCAGAACATGGGTCTATGGAAGCATCAGAAGAACAAGAGATCAGAAGCACTGAAGCTCAGAAGATGGTATCACGCTCAGAAGCACTTCAAGGTCAGAAGATCAGAAGATGCTATGCACCAAGCTGTTTGACTCTGATGATATTCAAACGTTATATTCACAAACATCAGATCAGAAGAAAGTACAAGTGGCAAGCTACGCTGACTGACAAAAGGAACGTTAAAAGCTATTAAAGGCTACGTCAGTAGACACAGCGTGAACAAGGCTCGAGGTAGTTGACAAAAGCGTATAACATTAAATGCGATGCTGTACGGAACACGCAAAGCATTAAATGCATTCAACGGTCATCTTCTCCAACGCCTATAAATATGAAGTTCTGATGAGAAGCAAAGTTAACGATCCTGAACAATATAATTCAAATTAACTTGCTGAAACTCTGTCAAATCAAAACTCAGAATCTTCATCTTCATCAAAGCTCACTACATTGCTGTTGTAATATATTAGTGAGATTAAGCTTAAACGATTAAGAGAAATATCACAGTTGTGATTATCGCTTTTAAGAAGCATTTGTAATACTCTTAGATTGATTACATTAAGTTGTAAGTAACTAGAGTGATCGTGTTGATCAGAATACTCTAGGAAGTCTTAGGAGTGAACTAAGCAGATTGTAACTAGAGTGATCGTGTGATCAGTAGACTCTAGAAAAGTCTTAGAGGGTATCTAAGCAGTTGTTCCTGGAGTGATCAAGTTGTGATCAGAATACTCTAGAAGACTTAGTCGTGGACTAAGTGGAAAACCATTGTAATCCGTGCGATTAGTGGATTAAATCCTCAGGTTGAGGTAAATCATCTCTGCGGGGGTGGACTGGAGTAGCTTCGTTAACAGCGAACCAGGATAAAAATAATTGTGCAATTTATTTTTATCGTCCAAGATTTAAAGTCACACTTATTCAATCCCCCCCTTTCTAAGTGTTTTTCTATCCTTCATAAATGACTTGACTTAGTCAAAGTCATTAAATATATTTTTCTCTCTTTTTTATATAAACGCCTATTCTTCTTTTAGAAAAAAAGATGGAAAACAAATAACGTGAATTGCAGATTTTTTTTCTTCTGGTCACATCTTCCAGCTATTTACAAGACGATTTTTTATTGTTCCGTTGCCTCAGAATCTCATTGAGAATCTGGGAAGAACCTGTTGAATCCTGAGGGATTTGCGCTTATGAGTCGGATAAATCCTTAAGGACAGTGTATTTATACGCCTCAGGTTTATGTAATGGTTTATTATTTTGCAGGTTCAATGGTTCTTATTTCGAGAAGAGATGATCGAGTTATCATAGTGGTCAAATTTCTACAATAATCTGTTAAGAAACTTTTTAAATTTATAAAACAATACTTACTAAAACTAAAATTTGATTTTGGTTTTAAAGAACTTCATAAACTAAAACTGATAGGAAACAAAATAAGGCTTAATCTCCACATTTGAATTTATTTTATCTTCTATTATAAAAATAACTTTTGCGTAGACACTTATTTGATAAGTGCTTATGCTATAAGTGTTTAGTTAAGTTTTTAATTCGAACAGTTTCTCTAGAGCGGTTACTGAAAAATGTATGGAAAATGAGTCTTACTGTATGTGAGTTCAATAACAAAGTGTGAGTCTTCCGGTCCATATCCAAGAAAAGCATTAGTATATTTTTCCTTTGGTATATCACGCTTTCTAAGAAGCTTCATTCCTAGGCACTCAGTATAGAATCTGAAATCACCATAAGAACAAGAGTAAAATAAATATGCAGCAATATTATTGAATAAAAAGAATTTGTGATCATGTCACTAGCCCATTAAAAAGAATAAAAATTGCAAGTAAAACATGGTGCTTCCACTCATGCTTTTTTGAAATACTTTATATAGGAATGCAACACAAGGAGTTAAGGTTAAGATATATTGTTTGTTACCACTATATAAGACAGTAAATGTATAAAGCTTTTGAATTTAGTTTCTATTTGTAATGTACAATTATTTTTAATGTTGACCTCGATATCTATTCCAGCTTTGACTGTGTTACATTCACATTAGGTAGCCAAGAATGCTGCTGCTGCAGAACCAAACGTGCATGCTGAAAAGCTTATAATTAGGACCTTCCAAAAATAGAAGAATTTTGATAAATGTTTAGTGTGTTTATAACTCAAAATCATGTATTAGTTAATTAAGTGTTAATTATATAAGTGCTTATAGTATAAATGCTTATGTATACCTCCTTAAAGAGGTGTTGTTACCTGGGAGGATGTAATCTTTCAGTAAGCGTTTCAATCTCCCTATTAACACAAGAATCAAAACTGTTTCCATTCTTTCTAATTGGAGAATACAATTTTGTGATAACGCAGGAAGAACAACTTATATATCTACATAACAATCAAGATTCACATCAAAATCATCACAGGGTGTATGATTTTGAAATGTTTAAAGCATAGGGTCAAAGAATATACGAAAAAAACGTAGCGATATTAATAAAGCCGTTATGTTGTTGGGGGAAATGAAAACATGAGGTGGTTATGAATAACCTGTAGATTTAAACTACCATTAGAGATAAATGACAAGACTACATAACTTGTTAGTTTCTACTAACCAAAATATATAGCATCTACTAACCAATCATAATAGGTGTACTTTGGATCTCAAAGTGCAATGCCAGCTCTCGACATTTTTCCGCAAGCTCATCTCCAAATCTAACATTGATGACTTTGCTAGTAACCTGTTTTAGATAGAAAATTAGAAAACAACTCAGTCATGTCATTAAGAAAACATAATTATGCTCACAAACAACATATATTTTAGTTGGGCCAAAATCTCAATTACAACAACAATATACAGGCTATCTAGAAGGGTAACAATGTGCAAAGGGGAAACTTACGAAATTCTTAGTAAAGCATCAATTAGCATGAACCACCTAGAAACATTCTCATATTTAGATGATGGAACTGATTGCAAATCTGAATAGACAATGATATAATCATTTGAAGCTTGGTACCTAAATACATGCTTAAGAAACACGGCTTGGTACCTATATACATTCATAAGAAACACAATATAAACAAAAAAACAAAAGACAATACATACCCAGTGATATAACTGTGTGTGAGAAGGTACTCAGTAAGTTCTTGACTCAGAGATTTAAGTTGTAGCAACAGAATACAAGTTGCTAGACAGCAATAACGACAACATCATAACCAATTCACAAGCTGCAATTTGAACATAATCATCAACAACACAATATCACAACATAAGAAAATCAAAATTGAAGCAAAAAGAAGAAATAATCTGGTTGAGACATTTCATCGAACACCTTGTGAATCACACTCAAACTGTAGTAAAACCCTTACTTGAGTCGAAACCGTAAAAATGCAAAAATTTCAAAACGCAACCAATTTTGAACAGAAAATGTAAATCAAATTCTGAACTGAAACAAAACTCGATTTGAAATTGCAACAAACCTGTAGAGAAAACTTGGCTCGAATGCAAAATATGAGCCGTGAAAAAGCTCTGCTCGAATCCAAACTCTGCACTGCGTCAAACCTCCAAACTCGAACCAAAACAAAATTGAGTAGCAACTCGATTCTGAATAGAAAACCTTCGCGAACAACAAACATAACTGTGAAGCTCTTTATCTGAAAAGAAAGATGAAGAGTTTGAGCGTATTGTTTTTATTACGTGTGAGGAAGATGAGAGGGAAAAAATAGCTTTTGGGAAATAAGTGCTCCGTTGGAGCTTTTGGAAAAAGCGCTTATGCTATTGTTTATTTCTCTTCTACTGTTGCCGACTTTTCTTCCTTTCCTTCATTTTATTTTATATTTTGTTATTATTTTAATTTAAATTAAGAGACCACATTTTAAAAATATTGTCTTAGTGGTAGAATCTTTGGTTTAATAGAGGTAGATTGTGGGTTTGATTCCACTATTTAATTTTTAACATATTTTATTTTTCAATTTATTTATAGTATTTTTTATTATTATTTTTTAAATTTGTTTAATTTTTAATATTTTTTTTTTAAATTTTTTATAGTTATTTTTTAATTTTATTTTTCAAAACTTTCTATAACAAAAAATGTATACTTGATAAATGAGATTAAATTTAAATTATAGAAATAATTTTAAATTTATTTAAAAAAATTGTAATTGAATAGACTTTAGATCTTCGAATAATTGAATCTTGGGGAAGATCTCCTGTTGGATCTTACATGCAATTGTTTCAGATGAAAAAAAAGGGTAAGGTAACTAATATCAAAAATCAAATCATTTTCGGTTTGAATAAATATTTAAGAAAACAAATCTTGAATCCAGAAAATTTTCTGCTCTTGCAATCCATCATAGAGAACTTTTCCAAGCATCCATAGGTTTCAATATGTTTCAATTAGGATAGATTTTTAATATTCAACATGCTTTTATAATGGACGTCCCTTATGTTTCACGCGAATCACTAATGGTGGATTCTTGAGCGTTGATAACCTTTAAATGGATGATAAAGATTTGTTTAAGGTCGTTGATTGAAAATAGTGAGAAAAAAATACTTAACTATCATCTCAATTTTTAAAACAACCGAGGGGTTAGAGAAATTTGTTTTACAAAAATGGTTACATTGTTTACCCAGAATATTAAAAATACATTGTATGCAACAAACTTTCGTAGAATATCGAGATTCTTTATCTAGAATATTAAAATTACAGAACTGCCTTCACCAATATTCAATGTTGATGCTATCATTATCACTGCTTTCACTAGAGTATAAAATTTGTATGCTTAGAATGCATCAAACTTCTAATCAGGTGTTTGTTCCAAATATTGGAAAATGCTTTTTCAGCATTGGAAATCCATCAGTAAAGACTTTTAGAAATAAATCATAGTTGTTCAAAACCTTTAACAACATCACCACCATTGTTTGAGATGGATTACAAAAGCTGGAAAAAATATATTTTGTTCAAGGTAGAAGAACAATTTTTTTCAGTTTTGCAATCCATCCTAAAAGAAATGATGCATTCGACGGTGACACGACTACAAATAAGACAACATTAGGGTGAAATATGTTCAACGAATGTTTTATAGTGACATATGATTATTTTATACTCCGGGTTATTAAAGAAACTGAAGGGTTAAATCAATTATTTTACAGTTGTTAACAAATAAAAACATAAAGTACATTAGCCGGGATTCAAAGCATATCCTGAATGTGAAATTCTGGTGACATCAGACTCAGATGTCATATAAGGATGTCTTGACATCTGATCTGACATTATAAAATAGACAAGGTAGGAGTACAAACAACAGTGTAGAAAATAAATAACAAAGAGAATTGTTCACCCAGTTCGGTTCAACCAACATACATCTGGGGGTTACCAAGCCAGGGATGAAGTCCACTATTAGCAGTATCAATTCAAAGCTAAACTCCCCCGTTTACAACTTCTCACTTAATCACTACCCAATGACCCATCCACCTAGGTTCTCCCTAGAAATGAGAAACCACTCTCACACCCAATCATCGCAATGATGTCTAGCAGTTAACACCTCAACCACAGCATTAACAACCCTTCACCAACATTCTAAGCACACAAACAAGCACAAATTGGAGTTACTTGAAAGCTTCCTCCAAGAACAATACTCCTCTTGCCTACATGTGATTACACTGAATCGCACTATGTTTCTGGCTCGAATATCACATGTTTCTCTTGGTTTTTATTATCTTTATCTCATATTATGCTTGTATTTCCTTTTTTTTCAGGATTCTTGACCTTTCGAAGCCTCTAGTGAAGAAACGAGCCAAAACGCCAAGAAAATAGGGTTTTTCAAGAAGATTTGTACTTGTAGCGTTCTGCACCGCGCCGGTCATAGGGGACGCGATGACGTGGCCCACTTCATGATGGAGCCAACTGCCACGATCACACGATCATGTCCGTTACTGATCACCACGCCCGCGGTGGAGCTGCCGCGCCCGCGGCCTTCACAAAAAGACTTCCGCTCAAAAGGAGTTGAGGGGCATTCCTGTCTTTACGCTGATCCAGAATCCAATATATATAGTTTAGTTTTTCATTTTTCGTTTTTTTATCCAAGCACAAACTTAAGCCATATACCATCAGTATCTGTAAAGTAGTAACCTCTTCACATCAGGGAGTTACTACGGTGTAGATTGAGTTGTAATAGAGTCTTGGAGCACTTGGGTTGAAGTTTATCATACCAGCCTTCACTTTGCATCAAGATTCAATCTCTGATCGGAGTAAGGTTCAATTTACTTGCATTATTTATTTTTCTTGCTCTTACCATAGTCTACAAGTTTTATAGACTCTAAATGCTCTTACCATAGTCTACATGTGTTATAGACTCTAAATGCTCTTACCATAGTCTACAAGTTTTATAGACTCGCACCCTTTTATTACTCGCACTTACCATAGTCTACATGTGTTATGGACTCGCAATTACTATGTCTGGCTAAATTATAAAGGTTTGAATGTAATGATTGTGATCACGTATGTGTTCTAATTGTCATGTTAGTGAAAATACTCTGGGGATGTTTTGCTTTTAACTTGAGTCAAATTATGCTTTAAAATGTTTATTGGGTAAGATCGAAAGCCGTCCATATTAAAGATAGACTTGATTATTATTTAACCAAGCAAAAGAAGCGAAAGCGATTTGGTTAGTTAAATAGGAATTATTAACTCTTTTTAGAAAACGATTTTGAAACTATTTTCGGACGCGTTTGTAGGTTTGAAATCTGACTCTTGGTCAAAAGCCAAGAGTCTCTTTAAGTTAATATTTCCAAGTAAAATCACTTTTCTGTTAAGTCAAAACTATCAATTTCTTAAAAATAGATTTACTGCTTTAACGCGGAAGGCACCCTTTATATGTGACAATAAAGGAAGTTAAATTAAAGAGTAAATTCGGTTCTTAGTAGCCAAAAGCTACAAGTTCCTATTAAATTGGTTCTTTGCTACGAATAGAAAATACTGCCCCATGAGTTGTTTCACTTATGCATGTCTGGAACATAGTCTGGTTTCATGATTTACATTCCAACCTATCGCTTTAAACTGTTATTCACTTCACGCACTTACCTTATTGCACTGCACTCACAACAATATTCCTGTTCACCTTAGATAAGCACCTTAACAATAGAGTTGATAGATTGACGATTGGTCTTTGTGGTTCAATAATCTTATATATTACTTCGATAGGCTGTGCACTTGCAGTACTATATTTAGGCTATACGTTACAGACCCATCAAATTTTTGGCGCCGTTGTCGGGGACCAACTTCGTCAAATTTCGTACCCTATTGTTATCCCGTTTAGACTAAGGCTATTCTAGCCGGTAGATGCGTAGAAATCGTAGCACCGGTAACCTATTAAACCCTTTAGTGGAACCCGAACGTTACGCCCGAGCTTGTCTGTTTATCCTTAAATTAAGGAAAGCTATGGCTGAAGACCGTAACCAAAGACCGCTTAAAGAGTTTGCTCAACCATCTAATGAGGAGCCCAGTTCTAGTATCGTAAACCCCACTATAACAACCAACAATTTCGAACTTAAGCCCTCATTACTTCAACTGGTTCAACAAAACCAATTCGCTGGTCTCGCTACAGAGAACCCGAATTAACACCTAAAAGTGTTTATTTAGTTAGCCGACACCCTTAAGGCAAATGGAGCCACACTTGAAGCCATCCCCTTAAGATTGTTTCCTTTCTCCCTTAGAGGTAAAGCCCATGACTAGTTAGATGCCCTTCCATCCAACTCAATAACAACTTAGGAAGACCTTAGGAGAGCCTTTCTTGCCAGATATTTCCCATCGAGTAAGACCATTGTCCTTAGGAACCTGATCACCAATTTTACTCAAACCCAAGGCGAATCACTCTTTGATGCCTGGGAAAGATATAAGACCGCTGGCCTAGAGCAATGTTTAATCATACACACCTTTTATAATGGACTCCATTACAACACAAAAATGTCTATTGATGCTGCCGCTGGCGGAGCGTTAATGAACAAACCTTATCCCGACGCTTGTGCCCTGATAGAGGACATGGCCCAAAACCACGCCCAATGGGAGATAGAACGAGCAACGGTAGATAAAAAGGAGATCCATGGAGGAAAGCATGAGATAAGTTGCATGGACATGATGAATGCTAAGATGGACGCTCTGGCCTTGAAAGTCGAAAACATGTCTCAAAACCTAACCACAGTGGCAACAATCCTATCGGAGTGCGAGCTCTGTGGAATTCAAGGACATCAAACCGTTGATTGTAACCTTTTGAACGATTCTGGATCAGACCAAGTTAACTATACCCAAGGAAACCCTTTCTCGAACACATACAATCCTGGATGGAGGAATCACCCGAATTTCTCCTACAAGAACAACAATCCCATCCAAAATTCCGGATCTTCGAGACCCCAATGATTCCAAACACAAAAACAAAACCAACCTATTCAAGTTGTGCCACCAAGACCGAACCTTAAAGAAACCATAGACACCTTTATCCAAATTCAAACTCAGCAAAATAAGGAGTTTATGAACCAACACATTCACACAAACGAGTTAGTTACCCAACTGAAAACCAAGTTTGACCAGATGATGACCCACACCAAGATGCTTGAAATCCAGATTTCACAAGTAGCCCAAACCACCTCTGCACATGTTGTACCTGGAGGACAATTCCCTGGACAAACCCAACCTAACCCCAAAGGAACAGCAAATTCTATCACCCTAAGAAGTGGAACCGCTTATGAAGGACCGAAAAATCCTAACCTAAGCTCATCGGAAAAACCTAAGGAAGATGCTGAGCCTAAAGACCAGGTAGAGGAACCAGAGAAATCCGAAAAGCAATCAGAACCAGAGGTAGAGAATCGCACACCACAACCTTACAAGCCACCCATTCCATTTCTCCAACGGTTGAAAAACACAAAAACAGAAAACCAATTCCAAAAGTTTATTAAGGTAATAGAGAAACTCCACGTAGAAATCCCTTTTACTGAAGCAATAACCCAGATACCATCATATCCTAAGTTCTTGAAGGATATTTTGTCCAACAAACGATGACTCGACGATCCCAAACCTTTAGAATGTCATTCCGTATCCGAGAATAAACTTGCCAAGAAAGATAAAGATCCTGGAAGTTTTTCTATCCCTTGCGTCCTAGGAAATCATATGATAGACAAAGCATTTATGGACCTAGGAGCGAGCGTAAGTCTGATGCCCTTGGCTGTCTGTAAGAGGTTAAAACTAGGAGAACTTCAGCCTACTAAGATGTCGTTACAACTAGCCGATAGATCCGTTAAATACCCCATGGGTATCTTAGAGGACATACCTGTCAAGATTGGTCAGTTATACATTCCGACTAATTTCGTAGTTATGGATATCAAAGAAGATGATGACATCCCAATCCTTCTAGGTAGACCATTCTTATCGACCGCTGGAGCTATAATAGATGTTAAGAAAGGGAAGCTGACTTTTGAGGTAGGAGATGAAAAGATCGAGTTCATTCTATCAAAATTCCTAATGGCACCAATGATCGGAGATGCGTGTTATGCCATCGACGTCATCGATGAGTGTGTAAATGAGCTCAACGATTCCTTAATTAGATTACCTTCTACCCCCATTTTAAAGGATGACGGATTCAAGAGTATGGAACCTTACATTGACGACAACCTTTTTGAATGCTTAACACTTACCCCTGACCCTATGCCGTGCACCAAGAAACCTACCATAGAACTTAAGGAACTACCCAAGAATCTAAGATATGAGTTTTTCGACGAGGAGATGAATCGACCTGTCATAATAAGCGCTACTCTGAACCAAATCGAAACAAACCAACTCTTAGATACCTTGCGAAAATATCCCTCATCCTTAGGATACAAAGTCTCTGATTTAAAAGGAATAAGCTCGTCCGTATGCATGCATCGGATTCTGCTAGAGGAAAATTCGAAACCCTCAAGTGAGCATCAGAAAAGAATAAACCCTATCATGAGCGATGTAGTAAAGAAAGAGGTCCTTAAGTTATTAGAAGCTGGCATCATTTACCAGATTTCAGATAGTGAGTGGGTAAGCCCTGTCCATGTGGTAACAAAGAAACGAGGTATCACTTTCGTGGAAAATGAGAAAGGTGAGCGTGTAGCAAAGCGAACCGAAGGAGGATGGCGCATTGTCATACCCCAAATTTGTCCTACCCCTTTATTTCTAACAGGCTTAGACTTTGCATTCATGCACATACCTTTCATTAGGTCATCTAACACATCATGCACCTAACAAAAACATCAAGAAATGGAAATACCTGGATCAAAGGCCTGCATCTGGCTCTACGTTTATTTTGCATCATCTTTGTACTGAGACGCTCGAAATGATCCCAGAACCGCAATACCTCCTCGTGGAAGTCGCTACCTGAGCTTCGCGGTGGTCGGGAATCTCCACCACCGTAACGGAAGCTCAGGTCTCCTAAACAGGTTCTTCCGATGCGCTTTCTTACTCCCCTCTATGCGTTTTCATATGGTTGAGTTATTCCATGCTTCAATTTCTGGAAATTTTTGCTTGAATGCTTGATAACTAGAATTAGGGTTTAGTAATTGAGTTGCTCGATCCGGCTGAACGAAGAGCTTCCGGTGTAATCCGGTGTTAGAATTGGAATCAGGACGTGATTTTAGATTAGGTTTGTTTCTGAGGATCGCTGGTTCACGGTGATTTTGTGGCAACGATGGTGGTGAGGCTCCACCGGAAATCGCTCCGGCGATATGAGATTGAATTTTTTTTTTGTGTGAAGCTGAGAGGCCATAAGGCCAAAACGCACCGTTTGCCTTCTCTTTGTCTTTAATTTTTCTTTTTTCTGTATTTCTATTAATAATTTATTAAAAAAAGGTCTGAAAACAATCCTCCTGGGCTCAACCCAAAGAATCTGCTCCTTACACCCATGAGAGCCCAATTCTGTAAAAAAAAAAACTGTAACAAAAAAAGATATCCCTTGGGCCTATGCGCTTTACTAGTGCACCCCCCTGAAGCCCATGTCATCGTTTTTGGTAAATAAAATCTGCAATGAAACAATGCTGGGCCATTTCCTTTGGGCCTGTGCGCCCTTGTTTCCTTCTGCACCACCAATTTCAACTTTAAAACCCCCTGATCACTATTTTCTCATTAGAATTTAGGTTGCTTGACATAGCCTTGTTCTAATCCCTTTTATAGATAAAAACATAATAATCACCATTAAACCTTGTTAGATTTTTAGGCCACATTTAAGATTAATTTTAGTCTTAGAATTTTCTCATAAAAAACAAACTCATAAAAAATAGTAGTATTTTTTAATTTTGCACTAATGCTTGAATTGTTTTTATGCCATTTCCATGGTATTTTTGTATAATTGTTGTGTGATTTTGTTACTTGTTTTGGTCATATTTTTGGCCTATTTTATTAAGTATCGTTTGCATGCTCCTTTTAGAATATATCTCATTACAATGTTAACATTAAGATTTAGACTTTTAAACAACAATAACAACTAGGCTTAGAAATTAGGCTAGTCTCCCCCTTTTTCATTTCTTTTCTTTTTACAACATTAAAACACTTAATAAATACTCAAAATAAAATCCCTTTAAAAAACACCAAGAAAACACCAAAATATTAATAAAGGTCGAAAAGCAATAAATAGGGAATGAAAGCTCTCGTATCCCTTGCTTTAGGGAATCACTTGAGTGGAAGTTTCCAATCCAAAAAACACCAACCAAAGAGTAACTCGAGCTTCCCTTGCTTAAGGGATTCCCTCGAAACACTCAAACTCTCTCTCTTCTCTCTTTCTTAAGGGCAATGTTATTTCCGCTCGAATGCATCGTAGGCCGTCCCCTTATGAAAGAGCACGAACGTTAACTCCGCCCAACTAAAAAACACAAAAACAAACAGAAACATGTGAGCCGAACTACGGCGCTCTGATTCCTCAAAGGGATACTTAGGCATCAAGTCGCGGGGTTTGAACGAGCACAATTGTAAATATTCCTTCTTTTCCCCGTATTTCTTTTGCATTCATTCGCATGCAGGCTTAGACATAGATTACACCCTTTAGATAGAAACAAACATAGGTGGATACCATCGAGTACGATGGGCGTGAGGGGTGCTAATACCTTCCCCTCGCGTATCCGACTCCTGTACCTAGATTCTCTGGTCGCAAGACCTTGTTCCTTCCTTTTTTAGGTTTCCTGGTATTCCTTTCCCTTATGGGATAAATATATTGGTGGCGACTCTGTTCTTTTTTCGCGAGCGTGCGACAGCTGGCGACTCTGCTGGGGACGTTAGACCTATTGCGGGTCCGTACTTAGCGAGTCGATCCTAGCCTTTATTTGTTTCATTTATTGGGTGTTTCTTTGTTTGTTTATATGTTTACATCTTGTATATATGTTTGCATATCATGTTTATTTTCCGGTTGCATATCATGTTTACTTTCCGCATGCATCTGGACTATATTATGGGTCCCCATGGGGGCCACATATTTTTCTGCTTTGTTTTGCAGGTGGGGGGTTTGTGTGAGGTAAAAGGCCCACTACCCAGGTCAGTGATACCTAGGATTAGCGTGGATGCTCATGTTGACTCTCGTAGCGCTTGCTATGATCGAGCTCGACATGGGGTACCACAACTGGGCGAGGTTCTTTCATGGAACACTGGGTTTGGCACGCTTGTTGCCTCAAACACTTTGTACCCCATGGGAACTGTAGACCCTAGTGACCATTAGGGACCACCTGTCCGTGTCTAGACTACATACCTGTGACATTGGGGTGGGACAAGAAACCTTGGCTCCTACATACCTTGGCTTCTTCATAGTTGAGGTTAGACCTTTATTTGGTCTATTCTCATGGCGCTTGATATTCTGGTGTTCCAAAAAGGCGTCGAACCTTTGATCCTGTGATATTTGACCTATATAGAGACGTTTCATCAATTATTTAGAGGATTGTACAGTGGTTACTAAGATTATATGGACCCTGATCCCATGCTTTTGCATTGCATAACATCATTGCTTTATCCACTTCATTTGTGGGGGATCCTAAAATCTATTTCCAAAAAAAAAGAGAAAAAATAGAAAAAAGAAAGAAAAGATATTATATACAAAACAAAGCTTTGATTCCAAAAAGAAAAGGCAAACAAAAAGTGCGAAAAGACTTTGGGATTCTCCATAAATGAAATATGCATTCATACTATCATACATTTCATGGTTCTATCATAAGCTTATGGGGCCCTTTCTGTTCAAATTATGACTTCAGCAACAATGTTGACTTTTCACCGCTATGTGCTCAAATGTTGATATTGGAACAACTCTGTGGGTTTTAAATGAGATGAGAGCAGAAATGGAGACTGACATGAATCAGTGTATGGAGGTTATTCAAGCGTTTTCTCTTTGACAAGAAGAATTGAGACGAGTTCCTCCTAGGCCAAATGCAAATGTTGATCTCACCCATGAGAAGGTCTTATGTATCAAAATGTTTGAAATAATGTTGAGATTCCTATTCTTGGTAAAGAGAATTCACATCATTGAAGTCTTCAAGTTTCCAAGTATTGAATAATTTTGATCTTTTGAGCCCATGGGCCTAAGTCTTGGTTTTTAAACTTAATCCTAAACTTATCCACGACCCAAAGGCCCATTCTATTTATTTTTATTATTCTTATTTATTTTATTTTGAATTTAATCACTTAAATTCAACTTAAATTGAATAAAATATTAGAAATAATCAAAGATTGGGATGAGATTATTTTTGTGTCAATTATTGAACCTCCAAATCATGGTAAATGATTGGAAATTCGTGGAGATATGATTAGCAAGAGATTGACACAAAAATAGCAAATTTTCAATCAAATTTCTCACCATCAAAACACATGATTTTATTTGATTCTCTCCAAACTTGTAACCCTAAAATCATTCTCTATATATACTCATATTATTCAAGGCACAAGGGGACGAAAAAGGAAGCAAGGGTTAGGGTTTTCAAGATTCCAAAAATATCAAGAAAGGTGAAGGATTCGTGTAGTCCTCTCCAAGCATTCCCAAGGCCAAATATTCATCCTATTCCACTCCTGATACACTACAGAGTAAGTGTAGGTGGTTTGTGACAATTAATCATGCCCAGAATGCAAGTATCATAATCACCATATTCATGCATTTTTTTAAATCATTACAATTTTAATTTTTGATCTGTCACGTCATAATTGTTGAGGACTTTAATGCAATAACATTTCTCTTCTTTGTTCCCAACTTTCAGGGTTAATCAAGATCTTTCAGCCACGCGCCCACCAGATAAAAAAAAACTAAGTTTCTAATTTCTTTTGTTTAAACATCATTTTATTTTTATTTCGTCTCTTGATTAGAATAGGTTTTACGTCAATAGTCAATAAATCTGCAATACACTAATTCTTATTATTTTCCTTTTAATTTTCATAGCCGATCGAGAGTTCGAGGAAGATCAAGGCACTCAAGGATTTTTACTAATTATTGTTCCCTTTTATTTTTTGCATTTATTTCCCCTTCCCCGCAGGTGTTTATTGTAATAGCGTAGGACATTTAAACTGCTTTACTTTTCTGCCGTGGTTAGTAATCTTAGGGAGTGCAAGCCTTGAACTGAATAAGATCAGTAATTATAAGATAAAATATCTGAATTAACCACCTGATTGTGCCACACACACACTTTTAGGGTAACCCTTCTTGTTGCCTTGCTGCCTTATTATCTTATTGCCTCTATTTGTGAAAAATAGTCAAGTCCCTCGATTCTGAGGATACCTAAAGCAAATGTTGCCTTTAAAGTTATTGAAACTCCCTCGAGGTTGCCTCGGTAAAACATAATGATTGTCCCAATTGCTAAGGTATCCTCGCATGATGCCTAAAAAATTAATGACTATTATATCCTTCCATTAGACTACCTGCCCTCTTTATGGTTGGGATAGTCTTATGGCGAACGATACTCTCGATGACCCTTTCAAATCCAATTGAAAGACTTCCTGCCCTCTGCATTGTTCTTAAGGAATGCTCTTGTTCTGATAGGATCATCTTTCTTTCCAAGGATCACATCTTCTGAGTGAGCTGAGGTGAGTCTAGAAGATCTTCTGACTGTTGGCTCTTCAGAAATTCTGAGATTTTCTAAAGAAGCAGCAACTTGATCTTCTGATTCTTTGCTTCTGAGACTTTCAGCTTCTGGAGCTCTGCTTCTTGGTTCTACAGCTTCTGATATGTCAATATCTATATCTGCAAAATTCTCAAACTGCTTTGGCTTTTCAAGACCAAGCTTATCATCAAATCTGATATTAATTGATTCTTCTACAACCAATGTTTCAGTATTGTATACTCTGTATCCTTTAGAACGTTTAGAATATCCAAGAAGGAAACATTTTTGTGCCTTAGAATCAAACTTACCAAGATGATCTTTAGTATTCAGAATAAAACACACACATCCAAAAGGATGAAAATATGACATGTTGGGCTTTCTGTTCTTAAGGAGTCTTATTTAGAATAGGTCTTATAGAGATTCTATTCTGAATATAACATGCAGTGTTTATTGCTTCTGCCCAGAAGTGCTTAGCCATATTGGTCTCATTGATCATGGTTCTGGCCATTTCTTGCAGAGTCCTATTCTTTCGCTCTACAACTCCATTTTGTTGTGGAGTTCTAGGGCAAGAGAAATCATGGGCAATACCATTTTCTTTGAAGAACTCCTCAAAGAATCTGTTCTCAAATTCGCAACCATGATCACTTCTGACCTTTATGATTTTTCACTCCTTCTCAGATTGGATTTGAGTGCAGAATTCAAAGAACACTGAATGAGACTCATCCTTGTGTTTTAGGAACTTTACCCATGTCCAGCGGCTATAATCATCTACGATGACTAATCCATATTTCTTCCCTCTGATAGATGCTGTTTTGACTGGTCCACACAGATCAATATGCAGAAGTTCTAACGGCCTTGAGGAAGAGACAACATTCTTAGATTTGAATGCAGGTTTGGAGAACTTGCCCTTCTGACATGCTTCACAAAGAGCGTCTGATTTGTATTTCATATTTGGGAGTCCTCTGACCAGATTTAGTTTGTTAATCTGAGAAATCTTTCTCAAACTAGCATGTCCTAATCTTCTGTGCCAGACCCATTGCTCTTCAGAAACAGACATAAGGCAAGTCACCTTCTGCTTCTCAAGATCTGAAAGATCAACCTTATAAATGTTGTTCTTTCTCTTGCCTGTAAATAGGATTGAGCCATCCTTCTGACTTACAGCCTTGCAAGACTTTTGATTGAAGATTATATCATAACCATTGTCACTTAATTGACTTATGGATAATAAGTTATGTGTTAATCCTTCTACAAGAAGTACATTAGTTATGGAAGGAGAGTTACCAAAACTTATGGTTCCAGAGCCAATAATCTTGCCCTTCTGATCTCCTCCAAACTTGACTTCTCCACCAGATTTAAGCACCAGGTCTTGGAACATAGACCTTCTTCCCGTCATGTGTCGCGAGCACCCAGAGTCCAGGTACCATGACAATTTGTGCTTTGTCTTCTTTGCTGCTAAGGATATCTGCAACAGAAATTATCTTCTCCTTAGGTACCCACAATTTCTTGGGTCCTTTCTTGTTAGTCTTCCTCAAGTTCTGATTGAACTTGGGTTTAGCATAATAGTTAACAGGAGGAACAACATGATATTCTTTAGGTTTGTCAGCATGATATTTTTTAGGTTGTGTCACATGCTTCTTGGTGTGTGTAGTGTTAAAACTTTGTGCATGTGAAGTGAGCCTAATATCATGTGCGTGGCCATATTTGAACTGATCATACAATGGCTTGTATGTGATTTTCAAATCATCAACAGGTTCAAATTTATGTGAGGTATCACCCTCATAGCCAAAACCAAACCTTTTGTTTCTAGAAACACCATATATCATAGAAGCAAGATGACTCCTGCCAATACTTCTAGATAGGAACTTTCTGAAGCTCGAGTCATATTCTTTCAGAATATGATTGAGACTAGGAATGGATTTTTCTGTTTCAGAAGGAGATCCACTATCTTTGGATAATTTTGAAACCTTTTCCTTCAGTTCAAAATTTTCCAATTCCAGCTTCTTAGTTTCAAATTCAAATTGCTTTTTCAGCTTTTTGTATTTGATACTAAGATGAGCCTTGAGTTCCAGAAGTTCAGTTAAACTGCAAACTAACTCTTCTCTAGATAGTTCAGAAAATACCTCTTCAGAATCTGATTCTGATCCGTCATCCACTATAGCCATCAGTGCAAAGTTAGCCTGCTCGCCTTCAGAGTCTGATTCTGATTCTGATTCAGAATCATCCCATGTTGCCATAAGACCTTTCTTCTTATGAAACTTCTTCTAAGGATTCTCCTTCTGAAGTTTTGGACATTCACTCTTGAAGTGTCCAGGCTCATTGCACTCATAGCAGACGACCTTCTTCTTGTCAAATCTTCTGCCACCAGAAGATTCTCCTCGTTCAAACTTCTTTGAACTTCTGAAGCTTTTGAACTTCCTTTGCTTGCTCTTCCAGAGTTGGTTTACCCTTCTGGAGATCATGGACAGTTCATCTTCTTCTTCTGATTCTGATTCTTCAGAATCAACTTCTTCAGCCTGAAAAGCGTTAGTGCATTTTTTAAAATTAGATTTTAATGCAATAGACTTACCTTTCTTCTGAGGCTCATTTGCATCCAGCTCTATTTCATGGCTTCTCAAGGCACTGATTAGCTCTTCCAAAGAAACCTCATTCAGATTCTTTGCAATCTTGAATGCAGTCACCATTGGACCCCATCTTCTGGGCAAGCTTTTGATGATCTTCTTTACATGATCAGCCTTGGTGTAGCCTTTGTCCAGAACTCTTAATCCAGCAGTTAGCGTTTGAAATCTTGAGAACATCTTCTCAATATCTTCATCATCCTCCATCTTGAAGGCTTCATATTTCTGGATTAAGGCAAGAGCTTTGGTCTCCTTGACTTGAGCATTTCCCTCATGGGTCATTTTCAATGACTCATATATATCATGGACAGTTTCCCTGTTAGATATCTTCTCATACTCAACATGAGAGATAGCATTCAACAAAATAGTCCTACATTTATGATGATTCTTGAAAAGCTTATTTTGATCATCATTCATTTCTTGTCTTGTAAGCCTTACGCCAGTAGCTTTCACTGGATGTTTGTAACCATCCATCAGAAGATCCCATAAGTCACCATCCAGACCAAGGAAGTAACTTTCAAGTTTATCTTTCCAGTATTCAAAGTTTTCACCATCAAATACTGGTGGTCTAGTATAACCATTGTTACCATTTCCATTGTATTGCTCAGCAGAGCCAGATGTAGATGTAGGTTCTTCACCAGCCATCTTTTACTGAAGCATTTTTCTCTTCCTGAATCTTTTCTAAACACGGTTAAGTGCTTGCACCTTAGAACCGACGCTCTGATGCCAATTGAAGGATAGAAAAACACTTAGAAAGGGGGGTTTGAATAAGTGTAGCTTTAAAACTTGTAAGATAAAAACTGTTTGCACAATGATTTTTATCCTGGTTCATTGTTAACTAAACTACTCCAGTCCACCCCCTTGGAGTGATTTACCTCACCTGAGGATTTAATCCACTAATCACACGAAATTACAATGGTTTTCCACTTAGCCAACTGCTAAGTCTTCTAGAGTATCCTGATCACAACTTGATCACTCTAGGAACAAACTGCTTAGATACCTTATAAGACTCTCTATAGTATACTGATCAACAACCTGATCACTCTAGTTCTTACAACTTAATGTAAACAAATTCTTTTAAGAGTTACAATGCTTCTTATAAAGCTATTATCACAACTGTGATTTTCTCTTAAGTTTAAGCTTAAATCTCACTAAGATATTACAACAGCAATGTAGTGAGCTTGATGATGAAGTTTGAGAGCTTTTTTGAATTCGACAGCGTTTCTGTATAATGCGCAAGTGTTGTATAGAGCTTCTCATCAGAACTTCATATTTATAGGCACTTGAGAAGATGACCGTTGGGAGCATTTAATGCTTTGCGTAATCCGTACAGCATTTCATTTAATGTTTCACTCTTTTGTCAACTACCTCGAGCCTTGTTTTCGCTGTGTCTACTGACGTTGCCTTTAATAGCTTCTAACGTTCCTTTTGTCAGTCAGCGTAGCCTGCCAGTCTAGTACTTGCTTCTGATCTGATGTTTGTGTAAACAATGTTTGAATGTCATCAGAGTCAAACAGCTTGGTGCAGAGCATCTTCTTGTCTTCTGACCTTGAAGTGCTTCTGAGCGTGATACCATGAGAACTTCAGTGCTTCTGCTTCTGATCTCAAGTTCTTCTGATGCTTCCATAGACCCATGTTCTGATTCTGCTTGACCATCTTCTGATGTCTTGCCTGACCATGTTCTAATGTTGCATGCTGAACCTTCTGAGTCAGTGCTTCTTGCGCTGATTTTGTGCATACTCTTTATATAGTTCCTGAAATGGAAATTGCATAGTATTAGAGTACCACATTATCTCATACAACATTCATATGCTTGTTATCATCAAAACTAAGAATATTGATCAGAACAAATCTTGTTCTAACAATTCAAACATTTTTTAAAACAAGTGAGATAAGCAATTAAGAGCCCATGGAAAACCATGGATGCAAAGGGTGTCTTACACCTTCCCTTTGTATAACTTACCCCCCGAACTCAAAATCTTTTTAAAAGGTCTTTTTCTGTTCTTTTAGCCTTTCTATATATTGGATAAAATAAAAGTCGGTGGCGACTCTTGCTTAACATACATTTCAATTAAAGTCAGTTTACCGTATTACAGGAGCGATCTCGCCTTTTTCAAGAATCCATAAGAATTCTCAAGGTATCTAAGACTTTCATCGATCAAAAGAAAAAGAAATAAAATATGGAACCACATTCAAAAGCTCCTTTCATCCATAAATTCAATCATTTAATATTGCGGATTTGGATTCTCATCCTATCGACGCTGTCATGCCCTCGGTTTTTGGCCATACCTCTCGCGGAGAGATACGCGAACTGACTCTTTTTTGTTTCTGCTTTTGTATTTTTGAAAATCAGAGAGTCGCCACCGACCTTTTATTTTATCCAATTAAGGAAAGGTTTATAAAAGAAACAGAAAAAAGACCTTTAAGAAATTCTGGGTAAGGGGGTAGGTTATACAAAGGGAAGGTGTTAGCACCCTTTGTATCCATGGTTATCCATGGGCTCTTTAATTTGCTTAGCTCACTTGTTTTCAATTACTTTTCTATTGCCTTGAAATGCTCGTATGTGGTTTCAAATACCTTTGTAAATTGACTTTGTAATGATCCTTGTGCGGATGTATACAAAGTGTTTTTATCTTTCAAAAGATGTTTTGAAAAAAGAACGTTAACTTCGTAATGATCCTTGTTTGGATATATACAAAGTATTGTCTTTTTTGAAAGTTTTGTTTTGAAAAACAATGATATATGAGAGATTTGTTTGTTTTGATTTGAGCAAGCAAATTAGGAGGTCTACCCTGAGTTATAAGGTTTTTATCCTATTTCCTTTATATACAAAGTATTGTCTTTTTTGAAAGTTTTGTTTTGAAAAACAATGATATATGAGAGATTTGTTTGTTTTGATTTGAGCAAGCAAATTAGGAGGTCTACCCTGAGTTATAAGGTCTTTATCCTATTTCCTTTAAAAATCTATCCTTTCACCGGATATAAACAAAAGTTCGATTTTGTACTCGAAACAGTAGAATTTGATTTTGATTGATTTTGAAAAGAATGAGAAAAGGGATTACCTTAAGAGGTGCAAGTGTGACTGTGTTTAGATTCAGATATTTTATCTTTGAAGTTTAGTGATCTAACGGTTCAATTTTATCTTTGACATACATGCAGTTTATATGTGCTGGAATTTAAAATGCGGAAATGTAAAATGCGGAAAGTAAATCTACGCTATTACATCGATTATGCAGGAAATGTAAACTACGCTATTTACATGGATTTGACAACCTATACATTTATCTAGGAATTTAAATTGCAAGAAAATAAAGAAATGTTTTTGGGTTTTTCATGATTGATTTTAATTATAATTAATGCATGATTAATTAAATTAAAATGAGGAAAAAGGATGAAAATAAATTTAAACCTAAAAATTAAGCTTAAAATATGTTCAAAATGCTTGTTAATTAATTTTTAAAACAAAACTAATTTTTTTTGGGATTTTTGAAATTGATTTTGAAATCATTAAGTTAATTAATACATAATTATACAAATAATTATACAAATAATTAAAAATTAAAGAGAAAATTATCCTAAATATGTACAAAATTAGTTTATAATATATAAACAATATTTAATATAAAGAACAAATTTTTTTATGATTTTTTGATTGGTTAAAATAATTAAAAGGTAAATATATGCATATTATCTAATTAATTATACAAAATATTTAAATTATGAAGAAAAATAAAATATTTTTATATCAGAAAATAAAATATTATTTTTGAAGCCTAAAAATATTTTTTGTGTATTTTTTGGATATTTAAAACTATTTTTAATTAATTTTATGAAGAAATTAAAATAAAATAGAAAGTATAAAGATGATAATCAGATGCGGTAATTAAATAAAGTCCATGGTATGGGGATTCATTCTGATGCGTTGGATTGATGAGTGGACGGATCTGATGGTCACCAGCATGAGGGACCATACCACGTGACGTACCTGCAAAACACTGAATCCAAGGTTAGTTTAAAAACACGCGCGCGCCCTCCAGCCAATCAGAGGACGCCACGCATCATCTTCTTCCTCAGGATGGGGCTTTTACACCTTTCATTTGCAGGTGGTGTAAAAACTCTAACCTTTTACACCTGTTGGAAATAGCGAATACAAGCAAACAACAATATATATTTGGCGCGATGCCATCATTTAGTTCGTCTTGTTCACGCGAGTTTAATGGTACTATTTAGAGCTTGTAATTTTGCATGAATTGTGAAGCCCTAAATTTGAAAGTAAGAACCCTAAAATGGTGGTTCCTCGTATAGGTGTTCAAACTTCAATTAAGTTTCCAGAAATGATTAGGACCTCAAACTAAACTTAAATATGAGTCTACATCTTGTTAAATATGCATGTATTATGAGATTTTGGTGAGTTTTATTTCGAGTAAACCGTGAGGTCTTGTGGTCGTATCTGGATGTTCCAAGGCTTGCAACTGATCTAGTTATGTTCAATGATACTTGAGGATTGTGTTTAAGTGTTTGGTTTGAATTGAAACAAGCTAGAATGTAAAATTCGAATTTTAAATTTCCTTGAAAAAAACAAGTTGATACAAGTATGTTACAAGCTATGCTTAGGTTCTGAAATTGTCTCATTTGTTACTGAAGTGTTATAACTCTTATATAGGCATTGAAGTGCTTAAGAACTAAGCTAAAAAGCATTAAGTGCTTTTGTTGAATTCTTGACTTTTTCAACACTTATGGCATTGCATTTAAGCTACCATGGCTTGACTTTCAACCCTCCATCTGCTGTACTTTGGCTTGGGGCAGAGTTTGATTGATTCCCTTGATGAGTCATGCTTAGAAATTAAGCCATCCATTATCCTTCCATTTTCCATTTTCATTTTAATCTTAAATAGGATAAAATTAAACCAAATATGGGAAAAAAATGGTGTGGGCTTTGTCTTGGTCGTGGGAGGCCCATTGTATCATGGTAAACATGTTGGAACTATGAAAACTTGGTCCCATTTGGAAAAAATACATTTTTATCAATGTTGGTTTTATGCATTTTCCCAAAATTTAGCCAACTTCAACAAGGTGTAAATCCCTCAATTTTTGTCATATAAAGGAGATCTTGCATTTTTTTGGAAACCTCAAAGAGTCTTCTAACCAATTTCCTTGGTCTCATGTCAAAATGATTTTTGATGCTCCTTGTGTGTCCTTTTGAAAAAAGTGTCTTTTTGTTGACTTTGAAAATGACCTGTAATGTCTTGATTCATATTTTTCAAATGGTGAATCAAATGGCCATGAGACCAATTGCATTTGAAAGATAATTGAATTTCCTTCAAAATAAGCTTTGGTTTGACTTTTTAGGAGAAAACCCTAATTTTGAATCTTAGGGTTTTGTTGATTTTTGATCTTTCCTTGATGAATTATGATCATCCAATGATCAAATGATGAATCCTTTGACAAAATATGGATGTTGACAAAAAAATTTCATTTTTGACTGTCTGTTAACTTTTTTGGTCAAACGGGTCGTCTGTTGACTGTTTGAGCTACTGACGGTGCGTCTGAGCGAATTGAAGTTTGAAAATTTGTATGATGGTACTTTGAGATATATGGAGGTCCATGAAATCCATTTGAGGTCTCAAAAACTTGTTTCTCCTGAAAAAACAATAAACCCTAATTAGGGACTGTTTGTGTAGGAGACAGTTAAGCGTACCTGATTTTTGTGCAGTGTTGAGTCTCTGCTAATCATGTGATATTCAGAAGACTTCTAGAACAAAAATTTTGGAATTTTTGAAATGCAAAAAGTTTGATTTGATTGATGGTACAAAATACGGAGAATTGTACTGTCAGCAGTTTGACTGTCAACTGACTGTTCAGGTATTAATGTGGCAGTTAGAGTGAAAAAATCAACAGTCAAAGTTAATTTTCTTTTTGTTGTTTTTGCTTTATGTGAAAGATGAAAATTTATTTACATGACTTGTTAAAAAACACAGACATAATAAATAACTAATATTTACTGTACGCGAGCAAAATTACCGATAATAACCCTGAAAATCATTTAATGCACAGAAAAATAAATATTTAACTGGCAGAAAACACACAAAATATTATCTGAATAATTAAGCAACAATATGACAAATAGTACAACATTTAATACTGACAGTACAAATATTACATACTATAATGAACAGTACGACGAATAAACGGTACATTTAAGAAAATAATAGATACGACAAACTTTAAGAATGACGATTAATAACCCAAGCTACAAACAATAACATGTAGATGATTGGGAATGCAAGCATCCCAGGTCCACAGTTTTCAGGGCTATGTAGACAGAAGAAAGACATGATTACCACCACAACGGTGATGATCATAAGAAAACACGTTTCTATCCGCTTCGCCATTTTGTCGGGGAAGAAGAAAGAATGAATATGAAGTAGAAATTTGAGAAATGATTTAGAATTTGATGTGAGATTTTATGGAAAAAATGAGAGGTATTTATAGAATGAAAAGAGGGATAGAGACGTTGGGGAATGAAGTGATTTCGTACAAAAGGTAGATTTTAGTGGAAGTAAGATTTGAAAGAAAGTGTATGATAGTGTTGGAAAAAGAGAGAGATGTGTAGAATAAAGTTAAGATTTGATTTTTGAAAAAGAGATTTGAAAAGAGATTTTGAAAATAATGGAATATAGTACAAAAGTTATTGAGAAACAAAAAAATTAATAATAATTTACTTGTTACCAGTACAGTCTGAATTTCGGACTCTGTGCCTGCAAAAGATTTATCTCTGTACCAATTGTGCCAGTACTACTTATCTGTAAATAAATATCAAATAAATAGCGTGTGTGAAGTGATAAACAGTAAAATCCAACAACGAGCCAAAATACTGTATAAGAAAAATTCTAAAAAAACTAAGTTTTTCATATGTCAGGATATTTATGAAATAAAAATCCATGATTATATGAAACTCTTAATTTTTAGATTGGAGTTTTCTTGAAAAAATATGCGGGCTAATTTTGGGGTATAACAGTTGCCCCTATTCAATCTTCTTAAACCTGAAGAGATTGTTTGAAATCTGAAGATAGAAGATGATTGAATATTTTAGATGCCCTGAAAATTTGCACTTACCTTGACCGGAAGTGATGTTGGAAGTTTGTCTTTGAACGTTGTCTGAGAAATGTTGTTGGCAGATTGAGACATTACCTGAGATGGGCTTTCCAGATGCCATCTGGCAAATGTATTTGATGGTTTGTTCACCAGAATGAATCCATTGATTATATCTTGATGAAGGATTTGAAAACCTCTGCGTTGACTATTCCGGAACCATCCAAGGTTACCGCTTTAAGTCTAGGAGGATGATCGTTATGGAACTGTCCAAAGTTTTTCCGCTTTAGATTTTGAAAGTTGATCGTTGTGGAACCGTCTGAGGTATCAGCTTTAGATCTTCGATGGTAGATCGTTCTGGAACCGACTGAGGTATCAGCTTTAGATCTTCGATGGTAGATCGTTCTGGAACCGTCTGGGGTATCAGCTTTAGATCTTTGATGGTAGATCGTTCTAGAACCGTCTGAGGTATTAGCTTTAGATCTTTGTTGGTAGATCGTTCTGGAACCGTCTGAGGTATCAGCTTTAGATCTTTGTTGGTAGATCGTTCTGGAACCGTCTGAGGTATCCGCTTTAGATCTTCGATGGTAGATCGTTCTGGAACCGTCTGAGGTATCAGCTTTAGATCTTTGTTGCTTGTTTTTTGAGTTGATAAGTAATTTGAAAGGAGAGATCTCTTCAGAACGAATCCTTGGCTTGATTATATCTGAGAGGACTGCTTATTTGAATAAAGTTCAAGGGGAACACTGTATGTGATTGAGAACATCTTTGTTGAAGACATCCGTCTGCCTGAAAAATCAAGTTAGTGATATGCAATGGCATGATGTATGTAATGCATGAGATTCTCTAACTAAAGGAGAAATATGCATGTTATGTATGCGTTTGTCATGAAATATTATATGCTGTGTATGAATATGTGTATGACGTATGATGTATGGTGTATGATGTATGGTGTATGATGTATGATGTATAATGTATGATGTATGATGTATGATGAATGATGTATGATGTATGATGCATGATGTATGGTTGGGAAAATAAATCCCAGCTAGTCAGTCATCTGGAGATGAAGGTATTATGATTGTTGATGATCTTTTGTCGTCTTGTTTGAGTACCCTCGGCTGGGAACCTTTTTTGAGAACCATGGTACTCTGTTGAAGGATCTTTGACTACCGTTCGAGGATGAACAGTAATTGGAAAGTTCTGATTTTGATGCCCTTTAAAGTGGGAATGAGGAAGATGCATAATCCTCCGATGCACTATTTGACCAAGTCCTGGTGTGGAGACCACACCTTCTGGGGATAGTAATCTGGAACAGCCCTACTGGGGAATAAGATTTCTCGAATCACTTTGTTGGAGAGAAAAATCTTATTGAGGAATTTGCTGAGAAATGCATCTCTGTTGGAGATTTTTCTTCTGATGCTGGTTTCGGGATGATGTCCAAATGATTGGGACATTACCTGAATGCTATTCCTGTTTTTCCTAGTAAACATCAATCATATTCAAATGCACATGTTCATTCAAAATTATCATTGGGACGTTTACGTATTCAAAACAGCAAAAGTGAAAATGTTGATTTTGAGCATAAGATGCATTGATTTTTTGAAAAAGAGCCATGATAGGCTGATTAGTGCAAGGAAACAAAAATCCTAGTAGTAGGAAATTGTCATAAAGTTTTGAAAAGTATCTATAAAGTGAAATAGCTATGTGAAAGCAATCCAGTCAAGTTTCAATTCTGCTATTGCCAATCTGTCTTCGAGCATCTCATCCCTCACTTGTTGGAAGAAAGTAATTGGACTGATCGGTATCTTTGATGTGTTGAATCTTGAAGGTGAGTAGGTAAATAAACGGAACATAGTTGTACGCTTTATTCCCTGTCTTTTGCCTAGGCTGCCCTTTCAGGTTTTCAGCCTACCGGGATAGTTATATATATTTTTTTGGTCTCTAACTTTTGCCTGGATCGCCCTTTCGGGTTTTCAATCCACCGAGACACTCATTTTTTTGCCTAAGTTGCCCTTTCAGGTTTTCAACTTAGCGAGCTTTTCTTTTCAAGCGAAGTACTTTTTGACTATGTCCGCATTCACAAGGTGTGGGAAATCCTTGCCATCCATAGTGGTAAGCAACATGGCACCGCCGGAGAATATTTTCTTGATTACAAATGGTCCCTCATAAGTGGGAGTCCACTTGCCTCTGGGATCACCTTGTGGTAAGACGATGCGTTTGACAACCAAGCCACCAGTTTGGTATGCCTGACTTTTGACTTTTTTGTTGAAGGCTTTGATCATACGCTTTTGGTACAACTGACCATGACAAATAGCTGCGAGCCTCTTCTCATCAATAAGTTTATCTGGTCTAACTGTGTTTGAATCCAATCGTCTTCGTCTAGATCGGCATCTTTCATAATCCTTAGGGAAGGAATCTGAATTTCAATTGGAAGAACTGCCTCCATACCATAGACTAAGGAGAATGGAGTTGCCCCTGTTGAAGTACGCGCTGATGTGCGATAACCATGAAGAGCAAAAGGTAACATCTCATGCCAGTCTTTGTAGGTTACTGTCATTTTTTGTATGATTTTCTTGATGTTTTTATTGGCAGCTTCCACTGCGCCATTCATCTTTGGTCGATATGGAGAAGAATTATGATGTTTGATCTTGAACTGTGTGCAAAGTTCAGTAATCATTCTGTTGTTTATATTTGTGCCATTGTCTGTGATGATCCGTTCAGGGATGCCATACCGACAAATGAGATTGTGCTTGATAAATCGGGCCACAAAATTATTGGTGACAGAAGCAAAAGAAGCTGCTTCTACCCATTTTGTGAAATAGACGATAGCGACCAGGATAAAGCGATGTCCGTTGGAGGCAGTAGGCTTGATTTCTCCAATCATATCAATACCCCACATTGCAAAAGGCCAAGGAGCTGTCAGGACGTTTAACGGAACTGGAGGTACATGTACTTTGTCAGCATATATCTGGCATTTGTGACAGGTTCTGGAATGACGATGGCAGTCTGTCTCCATGGTAGACCAGTAATAACCTGCTCTGAGGATCTTTTTAGCCATTGTGTGTCCACTTGAATGAGTACCAAAGGCACCATCGTGTATGTCTTCCATAATCTGTTCTGCTTCCTTCTTGTTTACACAACGAAGTAAAGTCCAGTCATGGTTGCGTTTGTATAGGGTCCCATTACTTAGAAAGAATTTGGCAGCAAACCTTCTTAGAAACTTTCTGTCGTTAATGGACGCCCCTTCAGGGTACTCCTGAGCTTCGAGATATCTTTTTACTTCATGGAACCATGGTTTTTCTTCCGTTCCTTCGGCATTGATCTCATTGCAATAGGATGGTTCATCTTGTCTGTAAATGGTGATCATCGGCGCCTCATTGTCTCACCTGACTTTGAACATGGATGACATGGTAGCTAAGGCATCAGCTAGTTGATTTTCTTCGCGCGGGATGTGTTCAAAAGTGATCTCTTCAAAGTAAGGAATCAAACTCAGCACATATTCTTTGTATGGAATTAGATTCGGGTGCTTCGTGTCCCATTCCTCTTTGACTTGGTAAATTACCAAGGCCGAGTCTCCGTAGACCTTCAGGAACTTGATTCTTAGATCGATTGCAGCTTTGAGACCCAGAATACATGCTTCGTACTCGGATATATTGTTAGTGCAGTTGAAGCATAATTTGGCAGTGAATGGTGTATAACCTCCTGCAGGAGAAATGATCACAGCTCCGATGCCATTGCCAAGTGCGTTAGAAGCTCGGTCAAAAACCATAGTCCACCGGGATCCTGGCTCGGGTCCTTCTTCTGGTCCTGGTTGTTTGTAGTCATTGACTAGCATAATGTCCTTGTCTGGGAAGTCAAAGTTCAATGTTTGATAATCATCCACTGCTTGATGAGCCAGATGATCAGCTACCACACTTCCTTTGATTGCTTTTTGTGAAGTGTATTGAATGTCATATTTTGTTAAGATTATTTTCCATCTTGCTATTCTTCCAGAGAGAGCAGGTTTTTCGAACACGTACTTGATAGGATCCATTTTGGAGATTAGGAAAGTGGTGTGAATTAACATATACTGTCTTAGTCGGCGAGCCGCCCATTGTAACACCCCGTTTTTTTTTTTTTTTTAATTTTAAAAACAAGAGGAAATATATATATTTTTAAAACAACGGTGTATGCTAAATTAAATGGGAAGCCGACTCTAACATATTCGAAGGAACTACTGCACATAATTTTAAAAGCATTGACAATCGTTTTTAAAACTGAATAGTACTATATGCATCGATAGTGCTCCTCAAGGAAGCAAAGTGTATATACCTGAATATTACAAATCCCCAAAATAAAGCACCTAGTTCATGACATCTAAACATAAGTGTATCATGGACTCAGGGCATACTACAGCCTAAACATAATATGAGCTGCTCACTAGAAGTATAATAATATCAAATACAGTCATCCAAAAGGGTACCAAAATAACTACGGCTAAACATCATCTACGTCAGAGTAGTCAAGACATGGTGAGCCTATACAATACCGCTGGAACTAGAGGGGACAAACACAGGGGTGCTCGCCACAAACCAGGCAAGAGCTCTCGGAAGGGGCCCGAACCCGGGATGTCGCCTCGTACACCTCTGTACTAGTATCATCACCTGACTCAGTGGTGACTAAATCAATCCACATGGTCGGGGTGACCGAGGGAGCTGGAATCTCATAGCAACTGTCCTCTCCTAAAGAGACTCCAGAAGGAGATACCATGTGAGGTACCTCTGGACCTCCTGAAGGTCCTAGTCCTGCAGCAGCAGCTGCCCTATGCATCGCCTCCTCCAATGTCTCCACCGGTACCGAAGGTCCACCTACCTCAAATCCTCCCTGAGTGGTGGTTCCCAAACCACCAAATGGTGCGGTACTCCCTACCGAACTCGTCTGCGTCCCAGACTGAGGGTCTACTGGGGTATACCATGGAGCACCCAAGATATGAATAGGAACAGGAAAAGGAGGTATCTGCCAGACTGTACTCTGGTGTACCTGAAGACCGTCAAGATAAGTCGTGATAATAACCTGCCCATGATAGTATGCTGTGCCTGCAGCTGGGTCTAAACTCCAAGCACTAAGCCGGTCCCTATCAGTAAAATCCCACGTCGCCCATGTCACCATCTCTAGTGGTGGCATCGGGTAATGTGCCATGGTCTGGGTGGTCGTTAGCCACAACAGAATAATAGTAGAGGGTCACAATCTAAAAATAGCATATACGGAAGAATACACACATGCAAATAATACATGATATACAACAGTCACAATATTTATTTCAATACATGAAGTGATGTACAAATATCCTAATGCAGACCTATATGAGTGGTGATCGCCCAGCCCGTCGGGTTCCTCACCTGTGATCGCCTAGCATGTCGGGTTCCTCACATGCATGAATTCCGGAATTTAACCTCTCCGCAGAGAGTCGTGATCACCACAGCCAGTCGGGTTCCTCACTAAAAGGGGTGCTGCCTCACTAAACAGTGATCCAAACAGACACCGACTCAATAAAATCCCGCAGGATTAGGTGGGCTCGTCCTCTAGAGTCCTCACCCGGTGCAGTCCTCTCGACATACACGCAACTATGATATGCATGAGCACATATATTTCTCAATGGTCAATTCATATATTCAACAAATCATATGAACTTACATAATCTTCACATATGTAATCATAACGACAAGTCAATTCATATATTTTCAACAAATCATATGAAAAACACATTCTCAGGTTTAGCATCACAGCAGAAACACACATCCCCAACCGGGCACACAATCATTCATACCAGCACATACGCATTCAATCATATATAATATCGTTAGAAAGTGCCCTTACCGTAGCGAGCTTTTCGATTATCTCTACTTTCCACCGACTGAGTATTATCAAACCCTAAACCAAGTAGCGTTTTACCATTAAATATAGAATTTTTTTCCTTCACAAAATAAATTGGCAATTCTAATTTTTATATTTGATAATTCTAGTGGGATAAGTTTTTCTTTACTATTTGAATAATTCTATTTGAATAATCCTTACTTTAAAAATTAGAATTGTTCTTGTGCGTAGAATTATTCAAATAGTAAAGAAAAACTTATCCCACTAGAATTATCAAATATAAAAATTAGAATTGCCAATTTATTTTGTGAAGGAAAAAAATTCTATATTTAATGGTAAAACGCTACTTGGTTTAGGGTTTGATAATACTCAGTCGGTGGAAAGTAGAGATAATCGAAAAGCTCGCTACGGTAAGGGCACTTTCTAACGATATTATATATGATTGAATGCATATGTGCTGGTATGAATGATTGTGTGCCCGGTTGGGGATGTGTGTTTCTGCTGTGATGCTAAACCTGAGAATGTGTTTTTCATATGATTTGTTGAAAATATATGAATTGACTTGTCGTTATGATTACATATGTGAAGATTATGTAAGTTCATATGATTTGTTGAATATATGAATTGACCATTGAGAAATATATGTGCTCATGCATATCATAGTTGCGTGTATGTCGAGAGGACTGCACCGGGTGAGGACTCTAGAGGACGAGCCCACCTAATCCTGCGGGATTTTATTGAGTCGGTGTCTGTTTGGATCACTGTTTACTGAGGCAGCACCCCTTTTAGTGAGGAACCCGATTGGCTGTGGTGATCACGACTCTCTGCGGAGAGGTTAAATTCCGGAATTCATGCATGTGAGGAACCCGACAGGCTGGGCGATCACAGGTGAGGAACCCGACGGGCTGGGCGATCACCACTCATATAGGTCTGCATTAGGATATTTGTACATCACTTCATGTATTGAAATAAATATTGTGACTATTGTATATCATGTATTATTTGCATGTGTGTATTCTTTCATATATGCTATTTTTAGATTGTGACCCTCTACTATTATTCTGTTGTGGCTAACGACCACCCAGACCATGGCACATTACCCGATGCCACCACTAGAGATGGTGACATGGACGACGTGGGATTTTACTGATAGGGACCGGCTTAGTGCTTGGAGTTTAGACCCAGCTGCAGGCACAGCATACTATCATGGGCAGGTTATTATCACGACTTATCTTGACGGTCTTCAGGTACACCAGAGTACAGTCTGGCAGATACCTCCTTTTCCTGTTCCTATTCATATCTTGGGTGCTCCATGGTATACCCCAGTAGACCCTCAGTCTGGGACGCAGACGAGTTCGGTAGGGAGTACCGCACCATTTGGTGGTTTGGGAACCACCACTCAGGGAGGATTTGAGGTTGGTGGACCTTCGGTACCGGTGGAGACATTGGAGGAGGCGATGCATAGGGCAGCTGCTGCTGCAGGACTAGGACCTTCAGGAGGTCCAGAGGTACCTCACATGGTATCTCCTTCTGGAGTCTCTTTAGGAGAGGACAGTTGCTATGAGATTCCAGCTCCCTCGGTCACCCCGACCATGTGGATTGATTTAGTCACCACTGAGTCAGGTGATGATACTAGTACAGAGGTGTACGAGGCGACATCCCGGGTTCGGGCCCCTTCCGAGAGCTCTTGCCTGGTTTGTGGCGAGCACCCCTGTGTTTGTCCCCTCTAGTTCCAGCGGTATTGTATAGGCTCACCATGTCTTGACTACTCTGACGTAGATGATGTTTAGCCGTAGTTATTTTGGTACCCTTTTGGATGACTGTATTTGATATTATTATACTTCTAGTGAGCAGCTCATATTATGTTTAGGCTGTAGTATGCCCTAAGTCCATGATACACTTATGTTTAGATGTCATGAACTAGGTGCTTTATTTTGGGGATTTGTAATATTCAGGTATATACACTTTGCTTCCTTGAGGAGCACTACCGATGCACTACCGATGCATAAAACGAGCTTACCTACTCGCTCTATGCGTAATATGGATTAATAAAATAATCTGGTACAGACCAAAACTCGAAATATTCCGCTCGCTAATTTTCGTATAATGATGATTTGTTTCGATCAGTATGCCTGAAAACATCTACTTAATTTTTGATAAAGTAACGAATCTTTTTCATAGATAATTAAAACTATTAGAGCATCGTGGAAAATATTACTAAATTTTCGATAGTGCTCCGTATGGTTTCGACCACTCGATGTTTATTTATAGACCATTTATTAAAATTAACGATCGAAAACCTCTAACTCCCTTATTAATCTTACACCCTGATACTTATAGTTACATAAAACTATGGGTCTTACATTACTCCCCTCCTAAAATAAGTTTCGTCCTCGAAACTTAGACGGTGTTGAAGAGCTCTGGATATTGTTCCTTTATCATGCTTTCTAGTTCCCAAGTTGCATCTCCTGTGGCTTCGTTCCAAATTACCTTAACTAGTAGTATCTCCTTGTTTCTGAGGCGCTTAATCTTTTTATCTCCAATTTTTACCGGGGGTACTTCAAATGACAAGTTTTCCTTCAACTGGATGTCATCGGGTGTGATCACATGCGAGGGATCTGAAACATATTTCCTTAATTGAGACACATGGAACACATCATGAATTTTTGATAGTACCGGTGGTAGTGCAATTCTGTATGCAACTTTCCCAATCCTCTCTGTGATTTGGTATGGTCCAATAAATTTAGGGGTCAGTTTCCTCGCCTTTAAAGCTCTACCTACACCGGTGGTTGGGGTGACTCGAAGAAATACATGTTCTCCTTCCTCAAACTCCAAAGGCCTACGACGCCTATCTACATAGCTCTTTTGGCGATCTTGGGAAACTTTCATTCTTTGACGAATCATCTTAACTTTATCGGTAGTTTGTTGCACCATCTCTTGTCCCACTATCATATTTTCTCCATCTTGATACCAACATAATGGAGTCTGGCATCGCCTTCCGTAGAGAGCCTCATATGGGGCCATCCCAATGCTTGCATGAAAACTATTATTGTGCGTGAATTCTATCAGTGGCAAGACATCATCCCAACTTCCTCTGTCATCCAACACACACGCTCTTAGTAAATCCTCTAGTGACTGGTTAGTCCTTTCCGTTTGGCCATCCGTTTGTGGATGATATGCCGAGCTCAACCTTAACTTAGTACCCAATGCGACATGTAGTGTTGTCCAAAAATGGGAGGTAAATTTAGGATCCCGATCTGACACAATGCTTGCTGGTACTCCGTGAAGCTTCACAATCTCGGCTATATAAATCTCGGTTAGTTTCTCAGTTGTATAAGTCGTCTTAACAGGTAAGAAGTGAGCAGACTTTGTTAAACGATCTACTATAACCCAGATTGAGTCATTTTTCCTCTTAGTTTTAGGTAGACCAGTGATAAAGTCCATTGAAATACTGTTCCATTTCCATTCTGGTATGTCTAATGATTGCAACATACCTGCAGGCCTCTGGTGTTCCACCCTTGCCTTCTGACAGGTTAAACATGATGCAACGTATTCTGCTATGTTTTTCTTCATACCAGGCCACCAAAAATCTTGCCTTAGATCCTGGTACATTTTAGTCGCCCCTGGGTGAATACTCAACTTACTCTTATGAGCTTCTTCAAGGATCGTTTTTCTTAGTTCTTTTGTATCTGGCACACACACCCTTCCATTACATCTCAAAATATTGTCCTCTCCCACCTTGAATTCTGTGGTGGTGCCTCGCATGATCAAATTCCTTTTCTCTGCAATTAAGTCATCATCTTGACAATTGGCAATGTCTTCCAACAATCCATTTGACACTTTAATCATTCCAAACTTCAAAGCTCCTGGTGCGAATTCGACACTCAAATGTAGATCTCGAAACATCTCCCACAAATTTTGTTGACTAGCCATGATGGTTGATAATGTGGAAACACTCTTCCTACTCAACGCATCTGCCACGACATTCGCCTTTCCAGGGTGGTATTGTAGTGTGAAGTCGAAATCCTTGAGTGTTTCCATCCATCTTCTCTGCCTCATGTTCAACTCCTTCTGGTCAAAAAGATATTTCAAACTTTTATGGTCACTGAACACGATAAAAGTACATCCATAAAGATAATGTCTCCAAATTTTCAAGGCAAAGACCACTGCGGCAAGCTCTAAGTCATGGGTAGGGTAGTTCCTTTCATGAGTTTTTAACTGTCGTGATGCATATGCGACTGCTTTCTTGTGTTGCATTAACACACATCCGAGTCCCTGATGTGATGCATCACAATAAACCTCGTAAGGTCCATCTGTTTGTGGTAAAACTAACACTGGTGAAGTCGTTAATCGCTCTTTTAGCAATTGGAAACTAGTTTCACACTTCTCAGTCCAAGCAAATGGCTGATCCTTTCTTGTAAGTTGCGTCATTGGTGCCACAATCTTTGCAAAACCCTCAATAAACCTCCGGTAATAACCAGCCAATCCTACGAAGCTTCGTATATCTGTGATCGTTTTCGGCTGTTCCCATGCAAGTACGGTCTCAATTTTTCCTGGGTCCACTGCTATTCCCTCTTCAGATATGACATGGCTGTCGCACGCTCGCGAAATGATGAACAGAGTCGCCACCAATATATTTATCCCAAAGAGGGAAAGGAATATCAGAAAACCTGGAATAAAGAAAGGATAAGAAAGAGGTCTTTCGACCAGAGATAGGGTACGGGAGTCGGTTACGCAAGGGGAAGGTACTAGCACCCCTCACGCCCATCGTACTCGATGGTATCCACCTATGTTTGTTCTATTCTAAGGGTGTATAAATCTAAAGCTTAATCACTAAGGGAATGCATGCAAATGAAAGAAAAGAAACACGGGGAAAATAAGGTTTATAAATAGTTGTGCTCGCTTAGGCCCCGCGACCTAATGCCTACGTATCCTTTTCAGGAATCAGAGCGCCGTAGTTCGGCTCTTTAGTTTTTGTTTGTTTTTGTATTTTTTTAGTTGAACAGTTACATTCGCACTCCGCTGCTCGACCTCTGGAGTCTTAAGCTGGGAATGGAGCGGAAATAACGTGTCCGATTAGGAGAAAGAATGCCCTGAAGGCAAGAGAAAGAATGCCTCGGAGGCAAGAGAGAGAAGAGAGGAAATTGGTTTATGTCTTTTAGGTGTAATTCCATGATGGACGAAAACCCACTACAAGGCTTCGCATCACTTCCTTACTTTGTTTAGGTCTGGGCCTTTATTAGATATTTTGAAATGTTTTTGGTTAGGTGTCTTTTAAGGGAAATTAATTTGTGACTTGAATCATGCCATAAAAAGGAGTTTTTTTGAATATTTAGAGAACGCACATCGAGGCCTACGCCACAATCGTTTCTCTAAATGAAATACAGTTTTTGAATAATTAAAGAATGCACATCGAGGCCTACGCCACAATCGTTTCTCTAAATAACGGTTAAGAAATACACCGAGGCCTACGCCTCAATCATTTCTCTTCCGCTAAGTGGGAAAGAACATACATCGGGGCCTACGCCCCAATCATTTCTTTCACACTAAAAAAAAAGGTATTAGCATGATTCGCGTCGTCCTTTATTAATGTTTTAAAGTTGAAAAGAAAAGAGGAAAAGAACCTAATCTAATATGAACTAAAAGAAGATTCTAGGTCCTAAATTGTCTAATTAAAGTCTACCTAAATTATAGGATTTCAAAGGGAAGACTAACCTAAAAGTTATGGATTATGGATCCTAAAATTCTAAAGGAACACATAAGTGAAACCACAATTACAAGTAAAAATTACAAGTAAACAATGGTACAAAATTAGTACAAAAGCATGACTTGAAAATATAGCACCAAACATGAAAACAAACGATTCAAAATATAGTGCTAAAATGAATTAAGGACTATTATTTATTCTTATGGTTTTTATGGGAGAAATTGAATCACAAATCAAGCAAAAAAGGATTAAAACAATTAGCCTAAACTAATACTTTTGTGATTATTTTTTATGTCAAAAATTTTGCTAAAGTCTAAAAAATAATAGGAAAAAATTAGCATTTTATCACTTAAAAGAAATGGCAAAAAAATCTAATAGAATCTAACTAAGAAAATGGAATTAGGGGGGTGAACATTGTAATATGGTGTAAATAGAAGTTGGGGCGCAGGGCCCAGAATGACTTTTTGTTACAGCTTTCTTTAGTGCAAAAAAAACGGGTCGCTGGGCCATAGTGAAGTGAAATTCAGCCCAGGAGGATTGATCATTAGGTACAAAAAAGCATGGTATGGGCCACAGGGGTGCTGGAAATCGTATGGCCCCATGGATTGTTTTGATCCAGGTTTCAATCAATTACCAATAATAATAAAAAATAAACAATTAAAAGAAAATAAAAATAAAACAGAAAGAAGAAATTAGAAAGGGATTTTAGGGTTACTCTGTGACGCATCAGCTTCTTCAAACGCCTTTCTCCCTCTCTCAACGAGTTCAGCGGCGGCACATGCTTTCTCTCCGGCGAAGCTTCACTCGGCGCCGTAAACCAACGCATTTCATCGTCGGACCCGACGCTCTCGTCTCTCCCGCTCGGTTCTCTCATCTCTCAAAACCGAGTTTAAACGGTGGTCACCTCATGCACGACGTCATCGGCGCTTCTTCGATTTTGACGGAAGTGTTAAGAAATCCAGAGAGAAGTCCAAGAAACCGGTAAGCTTCGATTACGTTTTCTTCCTCTTCTTCTATGCTTGCGATGGTGATGATGTTAAAGATTGAATATCTGCAGAACTGTCGATTTGATGCCGATGTGAAACGAAGTGAATTGAGGTTATTGAATCGTGTTACAATGTGGCTTAAAGGGAGATTTGTGAACTGCAGTGGAGTTGTGTGAATGGTTGCAGATGAAGATTGAGTTGAAGGGTGATGTGTATGGAGATGAGAGAATGGTTCAAGAAGTGAAGATGGAGAATGAATAGAGAGGCTTCTGAAGTGTGGTGGTTCCGGTTTTATAGAAGTGGAGGAGACTGAATTCTGAGGTAAATTCTCTTCCCCAAACTCTTTCTGTTATCTCTGGTATAAAAAAGTTAGTTATAGGAGTGAAACTGTTAGTTACAAATTCTGTTAGTGTTAGTTGCAAAACGGTTAGGAATTAGTTAGGATTCTGTTTTGGTAGTTATAGAATCGGTTAGGAGGTTAAGAGGTAGTTATTTTCTGTTTGAGTTTTGATTAATTGAAAATCTGTTGGAGGTTTGTTAGTAACTGTTATGAAGTTAGTTTGTGTATAGGGCCTGTTAGTGAAATGTAAATATTTGGGAAAGGTTTTGCTTCAGGGTAGTGGTATGAATGTGATTTTGGCTTTGAATTGATGTTTGAATTGTTTGGTAAATGTATGTATGTTGCAGGTTTTAGAAGTCTTTGGCATTGTTTTTGAACTGGCTTATGGATGTGGAAAAGTGCAGGAGTTATGGAGTTTGGGATTTGCCCAGCTGACTCGTGAACAACATACGCAGGGACTGGTTTTGATTTCGAATGCAGGGCTGCAATATTAGTCGAACTGTATGAATTGATGGCTGGTTGGTAGTGTGGACAGTTTGGCAATATGGCATACATGGGATGGTCATGAAGGAAGAATGATGAAGATGAAATTGTGATAAGGGCAACTTGAAGATTAGCAATTGTCACTTAGGATGAAGCATGAGATTGGAAACAATAGGCTATTGTTTATTTTTGTCTAGTTTACAGTGTAATGAAACTTTGGAGCATGCTGTAATGGATTTTGAATTTGAATTTGTGTATAAATACTTGTGATGATGATTTATTCTTCAAGCAATAAAGAACAACTTCCCTCCATTTCTTTTGAACTTGTATATGGAATCTTTCTCCCCTTTTGCCATTTGAATAATATTGATATTTGTCTCCAACATTTTTTTGTCGAAAGATGTTCTTCTTGTGAACTTGATTCAAATAGCAAAAAACATATGAACCGGCCTTTGACTTGCTTGATCTCGTCTAGGAATTAGAGTACATATTACATGAATGAATTTATTGATGGGCTTTTAACTTTGATTCTCAACATTTGAGTCAACTTGTGATTGAAGCAATCATGATAAGAATAAAATAAAATGTATTTCGCTAGAAAGGGAGTCCATCAATTCATCTCTTCTGACGAAACTTTGTAAACAATCGGGTAAATCTCCTGCCCATTTAGGAATCAACCACAATCTATGTGAAACTCTGATTTGTTTCATGACCCTTGATCTCATGTCTCAAGTTCTTGATTACATGAATGCATGCCTTTATGTTAGATGACCTAATGAAAATATGCACATGAATGCAAAACAGTAAGCCAATTACAAATAAAATTAGATGGGTAAATTTTGGGGTGCAACAGCTGCCCCTATTTAATCGTCTTAAACTTGAAGGAGAGATTGGCGCTAGCCTTTCGAGCATTCAAGGTGGAAGAAGATTAAATACCAAGTGAGCCTGAAAATTTGCCCGAAGAAAGATGAGATAGGATCCACTGGGGAAAAGAATGGTGTCAAATCCACTGAGGAAAATCGTATCAACTCTGGGTTGAACAAATTAACTCTGGGTTAGAAATGAAATAAACGTCAACTCTGGGTTGAAACAGAAAAGTGGGTCAACTCTGGGTTGAGAAGGAAAGAAAGAAGATCAACTCTGGGTTGAGAGAAAGTAATTGGATAATGACTATGGGTTGAAGGTGGAAAGATGAACAATTAGAAATAACCGTCAACTCTGGGTTGAGTGGGAAGAAAAAAGGTGACCGTCAACTCTGGGTTGAGTGGGAAAAGACAAAAGATAACCGTCAACTCTGGGTTGAGTGGGAAGAAAAAAGGTGACCGTCGACTCTAGGTTGAGTGGGAAAGACAAATGATAACCGTCAACTCTGGGTTGAGTGGGAAGAAAAAAGGTGACCGTCGACTCTAGGTTGAGTGGGAAAGACAAATGATAACCGTCAACTCTGGGTTGAGTGGGAAAAGCAAAAGATAACCGTCAACTCTGGGTTGAGTGGGAAAGGAGAAAAGATAACCGTCAACTCTGGGTTGAGTGGGAAAGAGAAAAGATAACCGTCAACTCTGGGTTGAGTGGGAAAAGCAAAAGATAACCGTCAACTCTAGGTTGAGTGGGAAAGAGAAACAAGTGGTAATCGTCAACTCTGGGTTGAGTGGGAAAAGATAAAAAATGACCGTCAACTCTGGGTTGAGTGGGAAAAGAAGAAATCAATTCTGGATTGACTAAAGGATAACCGTCAACTCTGGGTTGAGAGGGAAAAGATGACCATCAACTCTGGGTTGAAATAAAGATAACCGTCAACTCTGGGTTGAGTGGGAAAAGAAAAGCAATAACCGTCAACTCTGGGTTGAGTGGGAAAGACAAAAGATAACCGTCAACTCTGGGTTGAGTGGGAAGAAAAAAGGTGACCGTCAACTCTGGGTTGAGTGGGAAAAGACAAAAGATAAGAAATATCCGTCAACTCTGGGTGAGAGGGAAAGAAGAATAAAAGATAACCGTCAACTCTGGGTTGAAAAAAGAAATAACCGTCAACTCTGGGTTGAGTGGGAAAAAGGAAACAAGAGATACCGTCAACTCTGGGTTGAGTGGGAAAAGATGATCAATTCTGGATTGAACAAAGGATAACCGTCAACTCTGGGTTGAGTGGGAAAAGACAAAAGATAACCGTCAACTCTGGGTTGAGTGGGAAAAGGAAATGATCAACTCTGAGTTGAAATAAGGATAACCGTCAACTCTGGGTTGAGTGGGAAAAGGATAATCAATTCTGGATTGAACAAAGGATAACCGTCAACTCTGGGTTGAGTGGGAAAAGACAAAAGATAACCGTCAACTCTGGGTTGAGTGGGAAAAGGAAATGATCAACTCTGGGTTGATATAAGGATAACCGTCAACTCTGGGTTGAGTGGGAAAAGATAATTAACTCGGAGTTAAAAGATGAAAGAAAGATCAACTCTGGGTTGAACACAAAACATCAACTCTGGGTTGAGGAAAGATGAACATGGTTGACTTTGAAAGATGACACCACAATGGTAACTCTGAGTGATCCAGTGGAATATCAATTGATTGCTTGTAGGGACCTCATCTGACGAGTATCTTGGCTTATGCTTCATATGCAAATGTTTGATTTATTTGATGCACTTTTGGAGATGCAATGCTATGGATTCTATATGCAGTGTATTGATTGATTGGGGTTTCTGCTTTGTATGGTATAGATTAGGTGGAGTTCTGAACTCTGCTTGATTCAAGATAGGGTGGATGCCCCTGCTTTATTGATGATTGGATTATTAAGGGATAAATGCCAATGAGGATGCAATGACATGTATGATGAACGTATGAATGAAATGATTGTTTCCAAGATATAAGTGGATGGAGGATGCCCTTGCGGAAAGGATCATAGCTTGAAGGATAGAACTTGTGGAGGCGAGGTGTTTGGATTGACTCCTCGACACTTGTCTCGATATCTGACATTTGATTGAAGATGAAGAAATGACTTGTTTCTATCTTGCCCCAGCTTGTATGATCTTTTGAGATGGAATTTTGATGTGCTTGAATCATGGAGATTTGTAATGGTCTGCCCCAGTGTTGATCATGGAATGATTGCCTCAGATTGAAGGGAATTGTTCCACCAAATGGATTCTTCAGATATTTGCTTTGCGGATAACCAAACTTTGCCCTTGTAAGATTACTCGATGGAACTTCAATGTTGAACTTTCCTTGGTATCAAGTACTTACTTTCAAGTTAGAGACAATTCTGTTTTGAAAAAGGATAAATGAGAATGCAATGCACATGTTAATCTCAAAGAAAAGTTTTATTTGTCAAAATGTTGTACTGATACTAACACAAATGACACAGCAACATTAGGAGTCAGTTGGACATGATTTTACAGTTTGTATGCTTTCGGAACGAACCCTGCTTCAATTAGGACTTTTGAGGGTTGTAACGTGGTCGGGTTCACGGTTTAAGAAACAGAGGATAAAGGCTCAAGTTCTACTTAACCCACTCATCTTCGTGATGTTCTCCAGTCCTACGTTCAGTTAGCTTGACACGAGTGTTCACCTTTCAGGAAGGATTGTAATGGACGAGGATCCTTTATGGCTTTGATGGAGGTGGCAGCCACCGTTTGATGCCTTTGTTGATGATCATGACAACTTGTCCCTTGGAGGAATTTTCTTTTGCTTTGCCTTTTGCTTTCCCTAACTTTTGCCTGGACAGAAAGTTTCTTTTGATATTGGTGTTCGTTGTCCAGCGGGATATGCCCTAATTTTTGCCTAAGTCATTTGCTTCAAAGCTTTGTTGTTGTTTTTTTTTGACTTAGCGGGCTATTGCTTCTTTCTTTTTTTCTTTTGATCATGATTCATAACTTTCTTTTTTTTTCTTTTTGTCTCGTTTGGGAACAAGTTGTATGACTTTGATGATTGACTTGTTGAAAAAGTTGTGACTGCCTTTTTCTCAATGAATGAGAGACATCCATTGTGGATTGTGCTCTTCTTCTTTGTTGTGAGAGATAGAATATGATTGATCCTCTGATGGAATACCTGAAATTTGAACGCTCGGTCGCACTAACTGAAGACTACCCTGCCCCTGGTAAAGATTGAGGGTTTTGCATTTTTTGAAAAGAAACTACTACTCCATAGGCTCAAAGGGGTTTACGAAGGTTTCACTCCCTTATAACTCCGGTGTTTAGGAATTGAAACAATGCCTGTACATCCTCAGCAGGATCTTGTTCCAAAAGCATACAATTAGTGATTCATGTGTTTTTGATTTTTCTTCATTCTCCTTTTTTAGTTGCTTAAGACAAATGAGTGAAGTATCAATGAACATAATGACAAAGATGAAGTGATTTGAGAAAAACATGTATGTTACATTATTTTTATTTATTCAAACAGAATGAGTTTCTTACAATGAGAAGTACTTGATAACAACAAAAGTAATACAATTGAAAGTACTTTGAAGTAATCTAGACAATGGCAAGATTGGCCTTATTCGGATGCATATGAAATGTTCTCTGGCAAACACAAAGTCTTTAGGCTCCAATGGTGGAAGGTACCCTCATGAGGAGGCATGATTCTCTGATAGTAGCTTGATCTTGTTTATAATCCCCCATGATTCTTTGTTCTGTGAGCTTTTGTCAGATATCGGTGTGGAGGAATCGTCTTGACGGATCTGATGGAGAGGAAGAGTGGTAAGAGTCTTGATAACCATGGATGCACATGCATGAATGCAAAATGTTAATGATGATGCAAATGCAACATAAATCAGGATCAAGGATCAAGGCCTCTTGGATAACAACTTCTCATGGTCAATAAGATATGGTCGAATCCTCCAGATTCAGAGGTTCGACGTTGCTTTCTGGATAAACAGCTTGTGCATAAGTCAAAGATGGTCGAACCCTCCAGATTCAGAGGTTCGACGTTGATTCTGATAGATAGCTTTTGCATAAGTCAAAGATGGTCGAACCCTCCAGATTCAGAGGTTCGACGTTGATTCTGAATACCCTTTGCATAAGTCACATAAGGTCAAACCTCCAGATTCAGAGGTTCGACGTTGATTATGATAGATAACTGATGTATAGCTTCTGTATAAGTCAAATGTCCCAGGATCAAAGGTTCGACGCCTTTAAATACCAGGAGAACCAATAGTCACCAACAGGACATGAATAGTCACCAACAAAACCGAGTCACCAACGGTACCTGTCATGTATATCCCTCCCCACTCACGGGTGTAGTCTAGGTCAGGGTAGGTCAAAATGGCAACCAGCGTTATCAGTTCTCCTGAGATACCACCATTGTTGCATCTACATGCCAACGATGATACCCCATTTGAACCTCGACTGGGCGTGGGTCTCATGATCGCACTAGACAAGACCTGACATCTCATCGGCGTCATGACTATCCACTCTATCCTAGGTATCCTATGTGTCTCTCTGGCCTGGGTATTGGGCCTTTTACCTCAAATCAGAAACATCCCATCCCAACAGAAAGCAGAACAATAATCCACAGTATAGGAAAATAAAAATGCGAAGCATAAAGAAAATAAAGCAATAAGCAATAAAGAAATAAAGTAATAAAGCAATAAATCAATAAGGCAATAAAGCAATAAAGCAATAAAACAATAAAGCAATAAATCAATAAGTAAACACCCAAAGAAAACAAAACAAACGTAAGCTAGGATCGACTTGCTAAGAATGGACCAGCACAGGTCTATCACATCCCCAGCAGAGTCGCCAGCTGTCGCACGCTCGCGAAATGATGAACAGAGTCGCCACCAATATATTTATCCCAAAGAGGGAAAGGAATATCAGAAAACCTGGAATAAAGAAAGGATAAGAAAGAGGTCTTTCGACCAGAGATAGGGTACGGGAGTCGGTTACGCAAGGGGAAGGTACTAGCACCCCTCACGCCCATCGTACTCGATGGTATCCACCTATGTTTGTTCTATTCTAAGGGTGTATAAATCTAAAGCTTAATCACTAAGGGAATGCATGCAAATGAAAGAAAAGAAACACGGGGAAAATAAGGTTTATAAATAGTTGTGCTCGCTTAGGCCCCGCGACCTAATGCCTACGTATCCTTTTCAGGAATCAGAGCGCCGTAGTTCGGCTCTTTAGTTTTTGTTTGTTTTTGTATTTTTTTAGTTGAACAGTTACATTCGCACTCCGCTGCTCGACCTCTGGAGTCTTAAGCTGGGAATGGAGCGGAAATAACGTGTCCGATTAGGAGAAAGAATGCCCTGAAGGCAAGAGAAAGAATGCCTCGGAGGCAAGAGAGAGAAGAGAGGAAATTGGTTTATGTCTTTTAGGTGTAATTCCATGATGGACGAAAACCCACTACAAGGCTTCGCATCACTTCCTTACTTTGTTTAGGTCTGGGCCTTTATTAGATATTTTGAAATGTTTTTGGTTAGGTGTCTTTTAAGGGAAATTAATTTGTGACTTGAATCATGCCATAAAAAGGAGTTTTTTTGAATATTTAGAGAACGCACATCGAGGCCTACGCCACAATCGTTTCTCTAAATGAAATACAGTTTTTGAATAATTAGAGAATGCACATCGAGGCCTACGCCACAATCGTTTCTCTAAATAACGGTTAAGAAATACACCGAGGCCTACGCCTCAATCATTTCTCTTCCGCTAAGTGGGAAAGAACATACATCGGGGCCTACGCCCCAATCATTTCTTTCACACTAAAAAAAAAGGTATTAGCATGATTCGCGTCGTCCTTTATTAATGTTTTAAAGTTGAAAAGAAAAGAGGAAAAGAACCTAATCTAATATGAACTAAAAGAAGATTCTAGGTCCTAAATTGTCTAATTAAAGTCTACCTAAATTATAGGATTTCAAAGGGAAGACTAACCTAAAAGTTATGGATTATGGATCCTAAAATTCTAAAGGAACACATAAGTGAAACCACAATTACAAGTAAAAATTACAAGTAAACAATGGTACAAAATTAGTACAAAAGCATGACTTGAAAATATAGCACCAAACATGAAAACAAACGATTCAAAATATAGTGCTAAAATGAATTAAGGACTATTATTTATTCTTATGGTTTTTATGGGAGAAATTGAATCACAAATCAAGCAAAAAAGGATTAAAACAATTAGCCTAAACTAATACTTTTGTGATTATTTTTTATGTCAAAAATTTTGCTAAAGTCTAAAAAATAATAGGAAAAAATTAGCATTTTATCACTTAAAAGAAATGGCAAAAAAATCTAATAGAATCTAACTAAGAAAATGGAATTAGGGGGGTGAACATTGTAATATGGTGTAAATAGAAGTTGGGGCGCAGGGCCCAGAATGACTTTTTGTTACAGCTTTCTTTAGTGCAAAAAAAACGGGTCGCTGGGCCATAGTGAAGTGAAATTCAGCCCAGGAGGATTGATCATTAGGTACAAAAAAGCATGGTATGGGCCACAGGGGTGCTGGAAATCGTATGGCCCCATGGATTGTTTTGATCCAGGTTTCAATCAATTACCAATAATAATAAAAAATAAACAATTAAAAGAAAATAAAAATAAAACAGAAAGAAGAAATTAGAAAGGGATTTTAGGGTTACTCTGTGACGCATCAGCTTCTTCAAACGCCTTTCTCCCTCTCTCAACGAGTTCAGCGGCGGCACATGCTTTCTCTCCGGCGAAGCTTCACTCGGCGCCGTAAACCAACGCATTTCATCGTCGGACCCGACGCTCTCGTCTCTCCCGCTCGGTTCTCTCATCTCTCAAAACCGAGTTTAAACGGTGGTCACCTCATGCACGACGTCATCGGCGCTTCTTCGATTTTGACGGAAGTGTTAAGAAATCCAGAGAGAAGTCCAAGAAACCGGTAAGCTTCGATTACGTTTTCTTCCTCTTCTTCTATGCTTGCGATGGTGATGATGTTAAAGATTGAATATCTGCAGAACTGTCGATTTGATGCCGATGTGAAACGAAGTGAATTGAGGTTATTGAATCGTGTTACAATGTGGCTTAAAGGGAGATTTGTGAACTGCAGTGGAGTTGTGTGAATGGTTGCAGATGAAGATTGAGTTGAAGGGTGATGTGTATGGAGATGAGAGAATGGTTCAAGAAGTGAAGATGGAGAATGAATAGAGAGGCTTCTGAAGTGTGGTGGTTCCGGTTTTATAGAAGTGGAGGAGACTGAATTCTGAGGTAAATTCTCTTCCCCAAACTCTTTCTGTTATCTCTGGTATAAAAAAGTTAGTTATAGGAGTGAAACTGTTAGTTACAAATTCTGTTAGTGTTAGTTGCAAAACGGTTAGGAATTAGTTAGGATTCTGTTTTGGTAGTTATAGAATCGGTTAGGAGGTTAAGAGGTAGTTATTTTCTGTTTGAGTTTTGATTAATTGAAAATCTGTTGGAGGTTTGTTAGTAACTGTTATGAAGTTAGTTTGTGTATAGGGCCTGTTAGTGAAATGTAAATATTTGGGAAAGGTTTTGCTTCAGGGTAGTGGTATGAATGTGATTTTGGCTTTGAATTGATGTTTGAATTGTTTGGTAAATGTATGTATGTTGCAGGTTTTAGAAGTCTTTGGCATTGTTTTTGAACTGGCTTATGGATGTGGAAAAGTGCAGGAGTTATGGAGTTTGGGATTTGCCCAGCTGACTCGTGAACAACATACGCAGGGACTGGTTTTGATTTCGAATGCAGGGCTGCAATATTAGTCGAACTGTATGAATTGATGGCTGGTTGGTAGTGTGGACAGTTTGGCAATATGGCATACATGGGATGGTCATGAAGGAAGAATGATGAAGATGAAATTGTGATAAGGGCAACTTGAAGATTAGCAATTGTCACTTAGGATGAAGCATGAGATTGGAAACAATAGGCTATTGTTTATTTTTGTCTAGTTTACAGTGTAATGAAACTTTGGAGCATGCTGTAATGGATTTTGAATTTGAATTTGTGTATAAATACTTGTGATGATGATTTATTCTTCAAGCAATAAAGAACAACTTCCCTCCATTTCTTTTGAACTTGTATATGGAATCTTTCTCCCCTTTTGCCATTTGAATAATATTGATATTTGTCTCCAACATTTTTTTGTCGAAAGATGTTCTTCTTGTGAACTTGAGTCAAATAGCAAAAAACATATGAACCGGCCTTTGACTTGCTTGATCTCGTCTAGGAATTAGAGTACATATTACATGAATGAATTTATTGATGGGCTTTTAACTTTGATTCTCAACATTTGAGTCAACTTGTGATTGAAGCAATCATGATAAGAATAAAATAAAATGTATTTCGCTAGAAAGGGAGTCCATCAATTCATCTCTTCTGACGAAACTTTGTAAACAATCGGGTAAATCTCCTGCCCATTTAGGAATCAACCACAATCTATGTGAAACTCTGATTTGTTTCATGACCCTTGATCTCATGTCTCAAGTTCTTGATTACATGAATGCATGCCTTTATGTTAGATGACCTAATGAAAATATGCACATGAATGCAAAACAGTAAGCCAATTACAAATAAAATTAGATGGGTAAATTTTGGGGTGCAACAATGGCCTAGAAAATTCACTTTTTCTAACCAGAACTCGCACTTTGAAGGATTTGCATACAACTTCTTCTCACGCAACACTTGTAAAACCACGCGAAGATGTTCTTCATGCTCCTCCTTGTTTTTCGAATAAATGAGTATATCATCGATGAAAACTACCACAAACTTGTCCAAGAACGGGTGGAAAATTCTATTCATGTAGTCCATAAAAATGGCAGGTGCATTTGTAACTCCAAATGGCATTACAAGGTATTCATAATGCCCAAAACGTGTACGAAATGCCATTTTTAGAATGTCTTCATCTCTAACTCTGATCTGATGGTAACCGGACTTTAAGTCAATCTTTGAAAAAACGGCAGCCCCTTTTAATTGATCCATCAAATCATCGATTCGTGGTAAGGGATACCGGTTCTTAATAGTTGCCTTATTAAGCTTCCGATAATCTACACATAAGCGTGAACTTCCATCTTTCTTCTTCACCAAGAGGACTGGCGCTCCCCAAGGGGACACACTTGGCCTGATGAATCCCTTCTCTAATAAATCTTCCACTTGACTTTTTAGCTCTACTAATTCCGCTGGAGCCATTCGGTAAGGGGAATCCGAAATCGGTCCAGTGCCAGGATGTAGGTCTATAAAGAATTCCACTTCACGTACCGGAGGAAATCCTGGGATCTCTAATGGGAACACATCTTGGAATTGTTGAACCACATGTACATTCTTTGTATGAATGTCTGGGGTTACTTCTATGTTGTATAGTGACAAAAACTCTTGAGCTCCCTCCCTCAAAGTCACTCTAAGTTGGTTGGCAAACAAGTATTTAATAACTCCAGGTTCAGGGAAGAATACCATCTTGCGAGTGCAGTCCAAGATGACATAATGATAGGATAACCAATCCATCCCGAGAATGATCTCGAGTGAAGGTAGGGGTAAACAAATTAAATTGACCAAAAATTCTCTATTTTGGATGACTACTAAACAGTGTAAGCATGCTGAACTCACAACTAAGTTCTTGGCAGGTGTAGAAACTTGTAAATCAAAAAGCAGTGGAGATATCTTTATGTTCAAACGATTTGCACAGTCTAAGGAAATGAATGAATGGGTTGCCCCAGTATCAATCAAGGCAGTTAGAGTGTTACCTGCAACTTGGCATTCCTCTTGTATCACGTTATTGGCCTGACCACTTTCTTTAGCGTCCATAGTGTAGACACGCCCTTTTGCAATGGGTCGGGCTCCATGTGTTGCATTTAGCGTTGATTCTACCTTTAGAGCCTTGCAATCTCGGGAATAATGACCAGGTTTCTTACATTTGTAACAGGAAGGTGTATTGTATTTGCAATCATTAGCATAATGTCCTTCTTGACCACAATGGTAGCACATTTGTTTCCTTATTTGATTTCCCTGAGGTGAATTTGTAGGACGATTTGGTCCGCGATTATTTTGAGGATGTTGGTAAGGCTTCATTCCTTGTTTACCACGATTATTATTAAGATTATTTGGACGGCTAGGTCCTCCAGCAGTAAAATTTCCACCACGGTTTACCCTCTTATTCTTCATATCCTCAATCTCTTGACATTTTTCCACCAGTGTTTGGAATTGTCGAATTCCCAAAGGTACCACTGCATCCTGCATCTCATACCTTAGGCCTGTTAGAACAAGATTTGTTCTGATCAATTATCTTAGTTTTGATGATAACAATAATATGAATTTTGCTTAAGATAATATGGTACTCTAATCCAATGCAATTTCCCTTTCAGGAAATATATAAAGAGTATGCATAATTCAGAGCTCAGAAGCTTTGTCTCAAAGGGTTCAGCATGCAACATCAGAACATGGTCTGGAAAGACATCAGAAGATGGTCGAAGCAGAATCAGAACATGGGTCTATGGAAGCATCAGAAGAACAAGAGAACAGAAGCACTGAAGTTCTGATGGTATCACGCTCAGAAGCACTTCAAGGTCAGAAGATCAGAAGATGCTATGCACCAAGCTGTTTGACTCTGATGATATTCAAACGTTGTATTCACAAACATCAGATCAGAAGAAAGTACAAGTGGCAAGCTACGCTGACTGACAAAAGGAACGTTAAAAGCTACTAAAGGCTACGTCAGTAGACACAGCGTGAACAAGGCTCGAGGTAGTTGACAAAAGCGTATAACATTAAATGCGATGCTGTACGGAACACGCAAAGCATTAAATGCACTCAACGGTCATCTTCTCCAACGCCTATAAATATGAAGTTCTGACGAGAAGCAAGGTTAACGATTCTGCACCAAAACAACTCATATTAACTTGCTGAAACGCTGTTCAAGATCAAAGCTCAGAATCTTCATCTTCATCAAAGCTCACTACATTGCTGTTGTAATATATTAGTGAGATTAAGCTTAAACGTTAAGAGAAATATCACAGTTTGTGATTATCGCTTTTAAGAAGCAATTGTAATACTCTTAGAATTGATTACATTAAGTTGTAAGGAACTAGAGTGATCGTGTGGATCAGTATACTCTAGGAAGTCTTAGAGGTTATCTAAGCAGGTTGTAACTAGAGTGATCGTGTGGATCAGTATACTCTAGAAAAGTCTTATAGGGTATCTAAGCAGTTGTTCTTGGAGTGATCAGTGTGTGATCAGAAGACTCTGGAAGACTTAGTTGCTGACTAAGTGGAAAACCATTGTAATCCGTGCGATTAGTGGATTAAATCCTCAGTTGAGGTAAATCATCTCTGCGGGGGTGGACTGGAGTAGTTTAGTTAACAACGAACCAGGATAAAAATAACTGTGCAATTTATTTTTATCTGTCAAGTTTTTAAAGCTACACTTATTCAAACCCCCCCTTTCTAAGTGTTTTTCTATCCTTCAATTGGCATCAGAGCGCCGGTTCTAAGGTGCAAGCACTTAACCGTGTTTAGAAAAGATTCAGGAAGAGAAAAACGCTTCAGTAAAAGATGGTTGATGAAAGTGAAAAGTCTACACCTGCATCTACATCTGGCTCTGCTGAGCAATACAACGGTAACAATGGTTATACTAGACCGCCGGTATTTGATGGTGAAAACTTTGAATACTGGAAAGATAAACTGGAAAGTTACTTTCTGGGTCTAGATGGTGATCTATGGGATCTTCTGATGGATGGTTACAAACATCCAGTAAATGCCAGAGGCGTAAAGCTGACAAGGCAAGAAATGAATGATGATCAGAAAAAGCTTTTCAGGAATCATCATAAATGCAGAACTGTTTTGCTGAATGCTATCTCTCATGCTGAGTATGAGAAGATATCTAACAGGGAAACGGCCTATGACATATATGAGTCCTTGAAAATGACTCATGAAGGAAATGCTCAAGTCAAGGAGACTAAAGCTCTAGCTTTAATCCAGAAGTATGAAGCCTTCAAGATGGAGGATGATGAAGACATTGAAAAGATGTTTTCAAGATTTCAAACTCTTACTGCTGGATTGAGAGTTCTTGACAAGGGATACACCAAGGCTGATCACGTAAAGAAGATCATCAGAAGCTTACCCAGAAGATGGGGTCCTATGGTGACTGCATTCAAGATTACAAAGAATCTGAATGAAGTTTCTCTGGAAGAGCTTATTAGTGCCTTGAGAAGCCATGAAATAGAGCTGGATGCAAATGAGCCTCAAAAGAAAGGTAAGTCTATTGCATTAAAATCCAATATCAAGAAATGCACTAACGCTTTTCAGGCTAGAGAAGAAGATCCTGAAGAATCAGAATCTGAAGAAGAAGATGAACTGTCTTTGATCTCCAGAAGGCTAAATCAACTCTAGAAGACCAAGCAAAGGAAGTTCAGAGGCTTCAGAAGTTCAAAGAAATTTGAACGTGGAGAATCTTCTGATGACAGAAGATTTGACAAGAAGAAGGTCATGTGCTATGAATGCAATGAGCCTGGACACTTCAAGAATGAATGTCCAAATCTTCAGAAGGAAAATCCCAAGAAGAAGTTTCATAAGAAGAAAGGTCTTATGGCAACCTGGGATGAGTCAGAAGATGATTCAGACTCTGAAGATGAGCAGGCTAATTGTGCGCTGATGGCGACAGAAGATGACGAATCAGAATCTACATCAGAATCAGATTCTGAAGAGGTATTTTCTGAACTTACTAGAGATGAGTTAGTTTCCGGTCTAACTGAACTTCTGGAACTCAAGTCTCAGATCAGTCTCAAATACAAAAAGCTGAAAAAGCTATTTGAATTTGAAACAAAGAAGCTTGAGTTGGAGAATTCTGAATTAAAAGAAAAACTTTTAAAATTATCCAATAATGTTGGATCTCCTTCTGATTCAGAAAAATCCACTCCTAGTCTAAACCATATTCTGAAAGAATATGATTTAAGTTTCAGGAAGTTCTTATCTAGAAGTATTGGCAGAAGTCAGCTAGCTTCTATGATATATGCTGTGTCTGGGAACAAAAGAGTCGGCATTGGTTTTGAGGGTGAAACCCCATACAAACTTGAACCTGTTGATGAAATGAAATTCACATACAAGCCATTGTATGATCAGTTCAAGTATGGCCACTCCCATGATATTAGGCACACTTCACATGCTCAAAGTTTTCACATAACACACACCAAAAAGCATGTGACACAACCTAGGAAATATCATGAAACTCACATTAAAAATTATCATGCTGTTCCTCCTATTGCTTACAATGTTAAACCCAAGTTCAATCAGAACTTGAGAAAATCTAACAAGAAAGGACCCAAGAAAATGTGGGTACCTAAGGATAAGAGTATTCCTATTGCAGATATCCTTGACTGCAAAAAGGACAAAGCACAACATGTCATGGTACCTGGACTCTGGATGCTCACGACACATGACAGGAAGAAGGTCTATGTTCCAAGACCTGGTGCTTAAGTCTGGAGGAGAAGTCAAGTTTGGAGGAGATCAGAAGGGCAAGATAATTGGCTCTGGAACTATAAAGTCTGGTAACTCTCCTTCCATTTCTAATGTACTTCTTGTAGAAGGTTTAACACATAACCTCTTATCTATCAGTCAATTGAGTGACAATGGTTATGATATAATCTTTAATCAAGAGTCTTGCAAGGCTGTAAATCAGAAGGATGGCTCAATCCTATTTACAGGCAAGAGGAAGAACAACATTTATAAGACAGATCTGCAAGATCTTATGAGTCAGAAGGTGACTTGTCTTATGTCTGTTTCTGAAGAGCAATGGGTCTGGCACAGAAGATTAGGTCATGCTAGTTTGAGAAAGATTTCTCAGATTAACAAACTGAATCTGGTCAGAGGACTCCCTAATCTGAAATTCAAATCGGATGCTCTTTGTGAAGCATGTCAGAAGGGCAAGTTCTCCAAACCTGCATTCAAGTCCAAGAATGTTGTTTCTACCTCAAGGCCATTAGAACTCTTGCACATTGATCTGTTTGGCCCAGTCAAAACAGCATCTGTCAGAGGGAAGAAATATGGATTAGTCATCGTAGATGATTATAGCCGCTGGACATGGGTAAAATTCTTGAAACACAAGGATGAGACTCATTCAGTGTTCTTTGATTTCTGCATTCAGATTCAATCTGAAAAAGAGTATAAAATCATAAAGGTTAGAAGTGATCATGGTGGTGAATTTGAGAACAGATCCTTTGAAGAATTCTTCAAAGAAAATGGTATTGCCCATGATTTCTCTTGTCCTAGAACTCCACAGCAAAATGGAGTTGTAGAACGAAAGAATAGGACTCTGCAAGAAATGGCCAGAACCATGATCAATGAAACCAATATGGCTAAGCATTTCTGGGCAGAAGCAATAAACACTGCATGCTATATTCAGAATAGAATCTCTATCAGACCTATTCTAAATAAGACTCCTTATGAATTGTGGAAGAATAGAAAGCCCAACATTTCATATTTCCATCCTTTTGGATGTGTATGCTTTATTCTGAACACTAAAGATCATCTTGGTAAGTTTGATTCCAAAGCACAAAAATGTTTCCTTCTTGGATATTCTGAACGCTCAAAAGGCTACAGAGTATACAATACTGAAACATTGATTGTAGAAGAATCAATCAATATCAGGTTTGATGATAAGCTTGGTTCTGAAAAACCAAAGCAGTTTGATAATTTTGCAGATTGTGATATTGATATATCAGAAGTTGTTGAGCCAAGAAGCAACGCATCAGAAGCAGAGCTTCTCAGAAGCAAAGAATCTGAAGATCAAGTATCAGCTTCTCTGGAGAATCTAAGCATTTCTGAAGAACCATCTGTCAGAAGATCATCCAGACTCATCTCTGGTCATTCAGAAGATGTCATTCTTGGAAAGAAGGATGATCCAATCAGAACAAGAGCATTCCTTAAGAATAATGCAGATTGTCAATTAGGTCTTGTATCTTTGATCGAGCCAACTTCTGTTGATCATGCTCTAGAAGATCCAGACTGGATAATTGCTATGCAAGAAGAACTGAATCAATTTACAAGGAATGATGTTTGGGATCTTGTTCCTAGACCAGATGGATTCAATATAATCGGCACAAAATGGGTCTTCAGAAACAAGCTCAGTGAGAAAGGTGAAGTGGTAAGGAACAAAGCCAGACTGGTGGCTCAGGGTTATAGTCAGCAAGAAGGGATTGACTATACAGAAACCTTTGCACCAGTGGCCAGGTTAGAATCTATTCGTCTATTAATTTCATTTGCCACTCAACATAACATCACTCTCTATCAGATGGATGTTAAGAGTGCCTTCTTAAATGGTTATATAGATGAAGAAGTTTATGTCCATCAACCTCCTGGTTTTGAAGACTCTATGTCTCCTAATCATGTTTTTAAACTTAAGAAATCATTGTATGGATTGAAACAGGCTCCCAGAGCTTGGTATGAACGCTTAAGTTCTTTCCTTCTGGATAATGGTTTCACTAGAGGAAAAGTGGACACTACTCTCTTTTGTAAAACCTTTAAAAGGGATATTTTAATTTGTCAAATATATGTAGATGATATTATTTTTGGAACATCTAATGCTACACTTGGAAAGGAGTTTGCTGAGTCTATGCAGGCTGAGTTTGAAATGAGCATGATGGGAGAACTCAAGTATTTCCTTGGAATACAAATAAATTAAACATCAGAAGGAACGTATGTTCACCAAACCAAGTATGTGAAGGAACTTCTGAAGAAGTTTAATCTTCTAGACTGCAAAGAAGCCAAAACTCCTATGCATCCAACATGCATCCTAGGTAAGGATGAGGTAAGTAAGAAGGTAGATCAGAAGTTATTCAGAGGTATGATTGGATCTCTTCTATATCTGACTGCTTCTAGACCTGACATTCTGTTCAGTGTTTGTTTGTGTGCTAGATTCCAATCAGATCCTAGAGAATCTCATTTAACTGCTGTTAAGAGAATTCTAAGGTATCTGAAAGGTACTACTAATGTTGGCTTAGTTTACAGAAAATCTAAAGAATACAACTTAGTAGGATTCTGCGATGCTGACTATGCTGGAGACAGAATTGAAAGAAAAAGTACTTCAGGAAGTTGCCAATTTCTTGGAAGTCATTTGATCTCTTGGTATAGCAAGAAGCAAGCAACTATTGCTCTATCAACAACAGAAGCAGAATATGTCGCTGCTGCTGGTTGCAGTACACAGATGCTCTGGATGAAGAGTCAGCTGGAAGATTATCAGATATTTGAGAGTAACATTCCTATATTCTGTGATAATACGTCTGCTATATGTTTATCTAAGAACCCTATTCTTCATTCAAAAGCTAAACATATTGAGATTAAACATCATTTCATAAGGGACTATGTTCAGAAGGGTGTTATATCTTTAAACTTTGTTGATACAGACCATCAATGGGCTGATATCTTTACAAAACCCCTGGCTGAAGATAGGTTTAAGTTCATTCTGAAGAACATCAGTATGGATTTATGCCCAGAATGAGAAGATGAGAAGTTCTTTTGTATGAGTATCTTCTGAAATGATTGTGAATTTTTTTAATCAGAAGTTCTGATTGAAATCTTTTAGAAATTATGATTCTGTTATTACTAACGTTTCATTGTCTAAGTTGATTCAGAACCTCTTTTAAAGCAAAACAGCTGTAACGTTTTATCTCGGGATGGTAAACCTGTCGTTACTATTCATGGATAAGCGCGCGTGCAGTTGAAGGGACGCCGACCATAGGTAACTGTGCTAGTCACCTCATTTGTCTTTATTATCTCTCCTCATGTCACGTAACATTAAATGATATTCATCATTCGTTTCTTTTTATTCTTTTTTAAATACTCCTCAAACGCTTCTCTTTCCCTCATATATTTTCTCTTTTTTACACTCTATCTGTGTTCTCTTTCTCTATCTCTTTGCATTCCTCATCAAGTTTTTCTCTCTCTCTTCCGTTTTCGTCTCTTGCTCAAACAAATTTTTTTTAAAATCCTAGCTCAAACCTAGCGTTCACCCTAAGCCTGTTGAAGATCTATGACTCAAAGGCGACAGATCTCTGCATATCTCGGGATGGCTCTCCTAATACCTCTCAAGTCAGACCTCTTCTTTGATGTTGTTATCAACTTTCACCCAAAGACAGAAGACTTTCTTGAGTTATGGGAGGAGGTTAAGAATGATATTCTTAACTTCTATGTTAAGGGAAAGCCCCGTTTGCAACATTAGCTCTCTGTCTGTGAACTGTCCCTCTCTTCCTCTTTGGTCACTTGGATCTCTCCTACAGTGGAGGTTCTAGTCTGGAAGACAAGAGTCCACAGGGATTCTTGATGGGTTGACACAGAGTGTGTCCTGCTAGGGTGCTGTTTTTAATTTTTGTAGTCATTTCCTCTTGGGATGACTTTTTATGTATTTGCTAGGAATGTTTCTCATCTTGTTAAACATAGGAACCTCATGTAATATCTTTTGATTATCAATGAAAAGTTTCTTTGTTTTACATTCCAGTGTTTTTCTTTGTCGTTTTATTCATCTGAATTTTTTGAAATATTCTTTTTGATGTTATGACAAAAAGGGGGAGAAGATAAATGATAAATGATTTGATTAATCTATCTGTTGCTGGGTAAAGCTCCCACACATTTACTAACAAGAACTGCAAGTTCTATATGGTTTAAGTGTTTTGCAGGTATAAAGAAGTGAAGAAAATCTTCAAAGCAAACACAAGAAGCAAAACCATGGAAACTGAAGCAAGCTGAGTGCTGTCAAGCTTCAGAAATCAGAAGCACTGATAATAGAATTTGATCCATATTTGTCTATTTGTTCTGACAAAATTCTATTTGCTCTGATACATTATTTTAGCCTATATGGCTCTGATACATATCATGTGTTCTAATATACATTTTATGTTCTGACTCGTTCATGCTGACTTTTGTCGTTTAGTTTTTTGTTCTGTAACATTTCAGGATGTAGAGATGCTCTGATGATGCTCTGGTACATTCAACAATGTTCTGATACAAATCTAGCATGAAGTGATGTTGGTAGAAATTCAAAGCTCTGAAGCTATCCGAGGGAAGCAGAAATCAGAAGCTGCGAATGTTCTAAAAGATCCTGAAAACTCAAGTTCTGAAGCTGTCCTAAATGGAAGCAGAAATCAGAAGCTGTGAATGTTCAGAAGATCAAAGAAATTCAAGTTCTGAAGCTGTCCTAGATGGAAGCAGAAGTCAGAAGCTGTGAATGTTCAGAAGATCAAAGAAATTCAAGTTCTGAAGCTGTCCTAGATGGAAGCAGGAATCAGAAGCTGTGAGTGTTCTAGGGATCTAAAGAAATTCTAGTTCTGAAGCTGTCCAATGGAAGCAGAAGTCAGAAGCTATGAATTCTCTGAAGACAGAAGCTTATATGATCGTCTCTACCGAAATAATCAGGGAAGTCTTTTATTAAAGTTCTTCGAGTATTTATTTCAGGGGGAGATTATTTATCTCAGGGGGAGATTGTTAATCTCAGGGGGAGACATATTCATATGCTTATGCTATAGCTGTGTAATTTGTCTTTTGCCGTCTGTTCTTTCTGATCGCAAATTCATATCATTTATATATGTTTTTGTCATCATCAAAAAGGGGGAGATTGTTAGAACAAGATTTGTTCTGATCAATTATTTTAGTTTTGATGATAACAATAATATGAATTTTGCTTAAGATAATATGGTACTCTAATCCAATGCAATTTCCCTTTCAGGAAATATATAAAGAGTATGCATAATTCAGAGCTCAGAAGCTTTGTCTCAAAGGGTTCAGCATGCAACATCAGAACATGGTCTGGCAAGACATCAGAAGATGGTCGAAGCAGAATCAGAACATGGGTCTATGGAAGCATCAGAAGAACAAGAGAACAGAAGCACTGAAGTTCTGATGGTATCACGCTCAGAAGCACTTCAAGGTCAGAAGATCAGAAGATGCTATGCACCAAGCTGTTTGACTCTGATGATATTCAAACGTTGTATTCACAAACATCAGATCAGAAGAAAGTACAAGTGGCAAGCTACGCTGACTGACAAAAGGAACGTTAAAAGCTACTAAAGGCTACGTCAGTAGACACAGCGTGAACAAGGCTCGAGGTAGTTGACAAAAGCGTATAACATTAAATGCGATGCTGTACGGAACACGCAAAGCATTAAATGCACTCAACGGTCATCTTCTCCAACGCCTATAAATATGAAGTTCTGACGAGAAGCAAGGTTAACGATTCTGCACCAAAACAACTCATATTAACTTGCTGAAACGCTGTTCAAAATCAAAGCTCAGAATCTTCATCTTCATCAAAGCTCACTACATTGCTGTTGTAATATATTAGTGAGATTAAGCTTAAACGTTAAGAGAAATATCACAGTTTGTGATTATCGCTTTTAAGAAGCAATTGTAATACTCTTAGAATTGATTACATTAAGTTGTAAGGAACTAGAGTGATCGTGTGGATCAGTATACTCTAGGAAGTCTTAGAGGTTATCTAAGCAGGTTGTAACTAGAGTGATCGTGTGGATCAGTATACTCTAGAAAAGTCTTAGAGGGTATCTAAGCAGTTGTTCCTGGAGTGATCAGTGTGTGATCAGAAGACTCTGGAAGACTTAGTTGCTGACTAAGTGGAAAACCATTGTAATCCGTGCGATTAGTGGATTAAATCCTCAGTTGAGGTAAATCATCTCTGCGGGGGTGGACTGGAGTAGTTTAGTTAACAACGAACCAGGATAAAAATAACTGTGCAATTTATTTTTATCTGTCAAGTTTTTAAAGCTACACTTATTCAAACCCCCCCTTTCTAAGTGTTTTTCTATCCTTCAAGGCCATCTTGGAAACGACGACACATGTAAGCTTCATCGACACCATCTCTGAAGAAGCGAAAAAACCTTGATAGGGACTCAAACTTGTTTGCATATGCCTCGATGGTCATACCTCCTTGGCGCAATTTCAAGAATTCTTCACCATACCTTTCCCTAGCAGTCTCAGGAAAGTATTTGGCTAGAAATTTTCGTTTAAAGGTTTCCCAATTTATTTCCTCGAAAGCACCTTCCATCATAAGCTTAGTGTTTCTCCACCAGTACTCAGAATCTCCCAGTAATTGATAGGTGGCTAAAGTCACCTTTTCCCCCTCAGGGCAATGGATTGCTCCAAATATCTTTTCTAATGCCTGAAGCCATAAATCAGCAGCATCAGGACCTCCTTCCCCATGGAACTTAGGTGGGTCTTGGTGACGGAATTGAGTGAGAGTACGAGACCCGGCAGCACAGATCTCTCGCTCTCTCTTCTCTGTATCTCGTTGCGTCTTAGCATTGGTTTGCGCGGTCACGGCAGCTGCCATAGCATTCATTGCGTGAGCCATTTGATCTATGGAGAGATCATTCCTCCTAGGGGATGTTGGCGCTCTTCGGGGAGGCATCTTCTTCCTACAAAACTCAATACTTAGATTAAAATCCTCCTCCGTTTTTTCCAAGGAGACATCTTATTGGATCAGCTCACTATCGTAATCCTAATAAACTATTCGTTAGAACTGACTTGTCACTATTCTAATCTAAAGGACTCTAGTCCGATAACTTCCTAATTCACTTTCCCTTTAAAGATCTAAAGCCGTGCTCTGATACCACAATGTAACACCCCGTTTTTTTTTTTTTTTTTTTTTTTTTTTAAAAAACAAGAGGAAATATATATATTTTTAAAAAAACGGTGTATGCTAAATTAAAGGGAAGCCGGCTCTAACATATTCGAAGGAAATACTGCACATAATTTTAAAAGCATTGACAATCGTTTTTAAAACTGAATAGTACTATATGCATCGGTAGTGCTCCTCAAGGAAGCAAAGTGTATATACCTGAATATTACAAATCCCCAAAATAAAGCACCTAGTTCATGACATCTAAACATAAGTGTATCATGGACTTAGGGCATACTACAGCCTAAACATAATATGAGCTGCTCACTAGAAGTATAATAATATCAAATACAGTCATCCAAAAGGGTACCAAAATAACTACGGCTAAACATCATCTACGTCAGAGTAGTCAAGACATGGTGAGCCTATACAATACCGCTGGAACTAGAGGGGACAAACACAGGGGTGCTCGCCACAAACCAGGCAAGAGCTCTCGGAAGGGGCCCGAACCCGGGATGTCGCCTCGTACACCTCTGTACTAGTATCATCACCTGACTCAGTGGTGACTAAATCAATCCACATGGTCGGGGTGACCGAGGGAGCTGGAATCTCATAGCAACTGTCCTCTCCTAAAGAGACTCCAGAAGGAGATACCATGTGAGGTACCTCTGGACCTCCTGAAGGTCCTAGTCCTGCAGCAGCAGCTGCCCTATGCATCGCCTCCTCCAATGTCTCCACCGGTACCGAAGGTCCAGCTACCTCAAATCCTCCCTGAGTGGTGGTTCCCAAACCACCAAATGGTGCGGTACTCCCTACCGAACTCGTCTGCGTCCCAGACTGAGGGTCTACTGGGGTATACCATGGAGCACCCAAGATATGAATAGGAACAGGAAAAGGAGGTATCTGCCAGACTGTACTCTGGTGTACCTGAAGACCGTCAAGATAAGTCGTGATAATAACCTGCCCATGATAGTATGCTGTGCCTGCAGCTGGGTCTAAACTCCAAGCACTAAGCCGGTCCCTATCAGTAAAATCCCACGTCGTCCATGTCACCATCTCTAGTGGTGGCATCGGGTAATGTGCCATGGTCTGGGTGGTCGTTAGCCACAACAGAATAATAGTAGAGGGTCACAATCTAAAAATAGCATATACGAAAGAATACACACATGCAAATAATACATGATATACAACAGTCACAATATTTATTTCAATACATGAAGTGATGTACAAATATCCTAATGCAGACCTATATGAGTGGTGATCGCCTAGCCCGTCGGGTTCCTCACCTGTGATCGCCCAGCCTGTCGGGTTCCTCACATGCATGAATTCCGAAATTTAACCTCTCCGCAGAGAGTCGTGATCACCACAGCCAGTCGGGTTCCTCACTAAAAGGGGTGCTGCCTCACTAAACAGTGATCCAAACAGACACCGACTCAATAAAATCCCGCAGGATTAGGTGGGCTCGTCCTCTAGAGTCCTCACCCGGTGCAGTCCTCTCGACATACACGCAACTATGATATGCATGAGCACATATATTTCTCAATGGTCAATTCATATATTCAACAAATCATAAGAACTTACATAATCTTCACATATGTAATCATAACGACAAGTCAATTCATATATTTTCAACAAATCATATGAAAAACACATTCTCAGGTTTAGCATCACAGCAGAAACACACATCCCCAACCGGGCACACAATCATTCATACCAGCACATATGCATTCAATCATATATAATATCGTTAGAAAGTGCCCTTACCGTAGCGAGCTTTTCGATTATCTCTACTTTCCACCGACTGAGTATTATCAAACCCTAAACCAAGTAGCGTTTTACCATTAAATATAGAATTTTTTTCCTTCACAAAATAAATTGGCAATTCTAATTTTTATATTTGATAATTCTAGTGGGATAAGTTTTTCTTTACTATTTGAATAATTCTACGCACGAGCACGTGTATAATAATTCTAATTGTAACTTATATTAGTGTAACTAGTAAAATTACTTTAAAGTTTTCAATGATTTGAACATTCTAAATTAAAGTAGATTCTTCTTAAATAAAAATATCTTTCTCTAAATAATAATAAAATATTAATATAAAGACAAGTTTATTAACTTATATTAACTTCCAAAATTTTGATTCATAGAAACCTGGTAAGTTTTAAATAAGATAGTCTGATAGTGAATATATATGAATCCATGACAAAAAGATAGTTATTGCATAAATATCTTTAGGATCAAAACAAAACAAATTTCACCAAAAAGTAACTGATTCTTAATACATAGTTTTATAATATATCATATTCATCTTTCAAAATTTGTATTTCAAATGGAAGGTTAGTCGAGAATGTAACGGTTAAGCTTACCAATCATGATATAAAAATATCTCTTTCATTTTAATTTAAAGACATTACTATAAATTTAAAAGTCCTTAAAAATTATTATTTTCTATATTACAATAAATTCATCCAAAATGTGATATTGATTTAAAAATGAACCAGATTATATTTCGAGAATCATAATAAAATATGTTTTCTCTATTTTATAAGCAAAAATTATTCCATATAATTTTGTACATCAAAAATACACAAATTTATACAAATTATTTTATTTAAAACAATGTAGATAAATCATCTATTAATATATATTAATTTATATCTCAATTTAAATTAAAACCATAATAAAATTATTTATTTCAAAACATAAATAAAACCTAATCTGAAATGAATTGGCTTAATATGGTAAAATTAGGATACATTCTAAACGAAATCTCCTTCCGTTAAAATTTAGTTCTCTTTTTATTTCATAGTAATCAAGTACTAGAAAATACAATTATATTTCAATTAATACTTACTCCTCAACACATATATCTTTTAGAATTTTTTTTTTCTTCTGTCATAACTCTTTACAATTTAATACTCTTGTTCCATGAATGGTTTTGTTTTTCCAGAGAATAGAGATGAGTCTCAAGTTTATCAATTTATTAACATATTCTTTCACTCTCTAAGTCACTTATCATAAGAAACAAGATATATAATTAAGTGAAAGAAATCATACCCAATTCAACTCTTTTTTTTTTGAGCTTTTAAAGATGAAGAAATGATGTAGAGGAGAAGAGAGGATGTGAAAAGGTGATATGATGTGTTTCTGCCGAGAGAGAGAAATGTGTGATGGTGTGAACTGTTGGTTCTACCTTGATATGTATATATAAACTCTAACATGGATCAAGAGCCATTGGATAAATAAACTATATTCCCTAGCCATTAGATATCTCTCTCACATGAAATGTCATCATTACAAGAAGAAAATATCATGATATTTTTCTTCTGTTGGTGATGCTTAGTATTTACCTCATGTCTACGTAAGCAAACTTGAACAATGCCTTATCTTTATTTTTTTTTCACCGAGATATAGGTATAGAAAAATACCCGGAACGAATAACAGTCGAACGTGCATTTTATCGAAAAATAAAAATGAATATGTTAAAATGATCTACGCGGTACGAAGTTTAATAAAACAGGCTGAAAATGATCAAAATCTTAAATAAAAATACCCGGTTAAATAAGCTCTGACAGGTAAAAGTATAACCGTAAATTGCGTTAAAAAAATAAAACGAGCTTACCTACTCGCTCTATGCGTAATATGGATTAATAAAATAATCTGGTACAGACCAAAACTCGAAATATTTCGCTCGCTAATTTTCGTATAATGATGATTTGTTTCGACCGGTATGCCTGAAAACTTCTACTTAATTTTTGATAAAAGTAACGAATCTATTTCATAGATAATTAAAACTATTAGAGCATCGTGGAAAATATTACTAAATTTTCGATAGTGCTCCGGTATGGTTTCGACCACTCGATGTTTATTTATAGACCATTTATTAAAATTAACGATCGAAAACCTCTAACTCCCTTATTAATCTTACACCCTGATACTTATAGTTACATAAAACTATGGGTCTTACACCCATGCTAAGGCACAACAAGTTTTTTCGAGTAGTGAGTATCTTGTTTCACAATTGGTAAACTTTTTGCTAAGATAGTAGATTGCATGCTCCTTTCGGCCGGACTCGTCATGTTGCCCCAGTACACACCCCATTGAATCTTCTAACACAGTTAGGTACATTATCAGAGGTCTTCCTTCCACAGGTGGTAACAAGATTGGCGGTTTTTGGAGATACTCTTTGATTTTGTCAAAGGCTAACTGGCATTTGTCATTCACCTTTCCACTTGATCTTTCTTCAATAGTTTGAAGATCGACACACAAGTAGTTGTCATATGGGCAATAAATCTGGCTATGTAATTCAGACGTCCCAAGAATCCTCTGACTTGTTTCTCGGTACGGGGTATAGGCATTTCTTGAATGGCTTTGACCTTGGCAGGATCAACCTCAATACCTTTGCTGCTGACGATGAAACCTAAAAGTTTACCAGATCTTACTCCAAAGGTACACTTGTTCGGATTTAGTCGCAACCTGTATTTCTTGAGTCTGTCAAACAGCTTGTGTAGATGACCCAGATGTTCTTCTTCGGTGTTGGACTTTGCAATCATATCATCGACATACACCTCTATCTCCTGATGAATCATATCATGGAACAGAGCTACCATTGCACGTTGATAGGTTGCTCCTGCATTCTTTAAACCAAAGGGCATTACTTTGTAACAAAAGGTTCCCCAGGGTGTTGTGAAGGTTGTTTTTTCCATGTCTTTGGGTGCCATCTTGATTTGATTGTACCCTGAGAATCCATCTATAAAGGAGAATACCTTGCATTGTGCGGTATTATCAACCAGTACATCGATGTGAGGTAAAGGGAAATCATCTTTGGGACTTGCCCGGTTCAGATCTCTGTAGTCTACACACATTCTGACTTTCCCGTCTTTTTTGGGCACGGGTACTATGTTAGCTATCCAAGGAGGATAACTCACAACTTTCAGAAAGCCGGCATTGAATTGCTTTTCAACCTCGTCTTTGATCTTTTTTGACATATCGGGCCTACTCCTCCGTAATTTCTGCTTGACTGGAGTGCTACCTTCTTTGAGTGGCAGGCGATGAACCACAATATCCGTGTCAAGGCCAGGCATATCTTCGTAGGACCAGGCGAATATCTCGACGTAGTCTTGCAACATTTGAATCAGTCTTTGCTTGACACTGTTTTCTAGATCAGCCCCTATCTTGACTTCTTTCTTTTCTTTGTCGCTGCCCAAGTAGATGACCTCAATTGGTTCTTCATGCGGCTGTATAGTCTTTTCTTCTTGTTCTAGCAGCCTTGCAAGCTCTCTTGGTACCTCACAATCTTCCTCACTTTCGTCCTCAGTTTGGTAGATCGGATTTTCAAAGTCATGACGGGCAATAGCAGAATCGTTATTGATTGAATCCAAAGTGAATGTGAATCTGCATTCATTTATGTGAGTGTGTGTAAGAAAACATAGCTATTTGAAAAGAAAAGAAAGAAAAAGGATCACAAAATTCGAATATGCAAACGTCCCATGATTTTATTGAATGCACATGCTCATGATATGATCAACCCTTATAAAAGGACCAGTGTGCTTCGGGCAAGGCACACGGCTTTCAAGCTCATTGTTCGATAGTACAGGAACCATTTTTATCTTTGCACAATATGAACAACGAAAACAGGAAATTGCATTTACTCCTGATCAAAGGAGTTCACATCCTCAGTTTTCTAGTTGTTCAATCCATTGTTGTGAGCAGGGAGTATCCAGCTGTTCCAGTTGCAGTTTTCTTCTTCATCTCCCACAGCATTGATTTCCTTAGTGGGGAAATGAGCCGGTGATCTTTCGGGATAAGTGATATACTCTGCTGGATACGAGAGCCCAGGCTGAGATATCTCTGTTGGCTGAGCGAGATGCTCGATAAGGCCGTCCCATCCAGTCGGGATGATGTTTTGGATAGAGACTTGTGTATCCTGGTGAGGGGTGTATTCTGATAGAAAGTAACCCTCATTATTTGGTGTTTCCCTGGTGTTTTCGAGAGTGAAATTGTCGTCGTAATGTTCATCCCATCCAGTTGGGACAATGTCTTCCATGGCGATTTGTGAGCTCGGAGGAGCGGAATATTTCACCATAAAGTCATATTTGCCACTTGGCTCTCCTAGCGTATCCCATACTTCTTTAGGTGGATTTTGATATTGCTGAGTGCTGGACTTGTGAAACTTTTGTCATTTTCAAATTGATCACCCCATCCAGTTGGGGAAATATCTTCCATAGCAATAAAAGAATTCTGAGGTGCGATATATTGATAATGATACCCGCTGCTTGGTTCTCCCAAAGTATCCCGCATTCTCATGGGAAGGGGTGGAATTTCATCTGGATATGGTTGAATGATATGGTTCAAGAACACTCCATCGTCTTCAATAGCATTCACTCCTTGGCTGATGAAATGTGACATTAGTCCTCTAGAACAAGGACTTTGATCATTCTTTTGATTTCCAATATCATAGCCCAGGCCTAGCTTGTCGGACTTGTAAGGTATATCGAGGAGCTGTCCCCATACTGTGCAATCACCTTTTTCGATCACAACTTTGGCATCTTTGAGAGAAGCCATAGTTGTAGTTGGAGTAGCAGAAATATGCTTGGTAGTAGAGACATCTGGAGAGACCACCTCAAAAGATTGGCAGGGAGTTTCAATGAATTCGTCATCCAACTCAACATATTTGGAATTGCTCAGGTGACTAACCACATATTCCTCTTCGCCATAAACTGTGACAATCTTTCCTTTTACTGGATATTTCAACTTCTGATGCAAGGTAGAAGTTACAGCATTTGCCCCATGTATCCAAGGGCGTCCAAGTAAACATGAATATGCTGGGTGAATTTCCATTACGTAAAAGGTAGAATCAAAAATCTGAGAGCCCACTCTGATTGGGAGATTCACCTTTCCGTACATTGTTCTTGTTGACCCATCAAAGGCTCTTACCACAACATCGCTTGGTTGCAACACAATTCCTTCGAAGTCAAGCTTTTCCAGTACTATTTTTGGTAATACGTTCAAAGAAGAACCGTTATCTACCAGCACATGTGATAGAGTGGTGCCATTACATTCAATGGAGATATGTAGGGCTTTATTGTGATTCTTTCCAGCAGGAGTTAGATCAACATCAGAGAAACCGAGGCCATTATTCACTGTTAGATTGGCAACACAATTTTCAAATTGATCGACTGAAATCTCTTGAGGCATATGGGCAGCTTTCAGGAACTTCATCAGTGCTTTGGCATGAGCTTCTGAATACTTTAGCAGAGACAGCATTGAGATTTTTGAAGCAGTGTGCCCCAATTGTTCGACAATATTGTAATCACTCTTGCAGATGATTTTCAATATTTCCTCCATTTCTTGCTTTGATGGATCCTCAACAGTGACTTCCACCGGTATTTGAACTGGTTCAACTTGTGGCTCTTTGCCTCGAGCATTGACATCTTGATTAGGAATTGGGACCTCGACTGGACCAGTAGCAACATTTGGAGAAATTTCTGGTGAAAAGATCCTTCCACTTCTCGTAATCTTACTGGTACCCACAATGTTATCAACATTTGGAGCAGTAAAATTCAGGGCCTTTTTGGTCAATGTATCCTGTTTAACTCCATGGACATAAACATTAGTGTCGTAACCCCACGGGACAGCTTTGTCTGAGGAGTATGGAAATGGAGTTGGACTAGCAATGATTACTGATGCCACTTTGAGTGTAGCAGAAATTTTGAAAGGAGCCTTGGCAGAGATTTTGAATGGTAAGTTGGAAACCACTGAGACATCCTCTATTCTCATCCCGTTTGCAAAGACTTTGCATAAAACGTCCATAGAAGGGAGCCTCTCAAACATAATGATACGGCGATCCATCCATTTTTGAATTCCCATTCTCAGATTTTCACAACCGTTGGGCAGGCATGTGCAATAAAAGAAATCAGGGTCACAACCTGGAAAGTAACCAGCTTGGATTAGCTTTCCTTTGACTTCGAGGAGCGGAGTTGACAATTCCCTCACATCATAGACGTAAACAGTGTCTATGATAGCATTGACGGTCTTATCGTGCTTCGGCATAGGTGCCGTGATGACATTTGGAGTCTCTGGAGGATCGAACTCAATTTCCTCAGCATCTATCATGTCCTGTATTTTATTTTTCAGGGCCCAACAGTGATCTGCGTCATGTCCTAGACAGTTGGAGTGATACGCACATGTTGCATCAGGGCGATAACTCGGAGAGGAAGTGTTGACATTCTTTGGAGGGTCTCTCAATGTGATCAGATCCGCTTTTAACAAATGCTGCAATGCTTGAGAGATTGGCATATTTATTCTGGTAAAATTTCTTCTTGGCGCCTCTAGTCGACGCGTATATTTTGGCTGTTGATCTTTTTGAGGTGTAGATGCGGAGATCAGAACTGCCCCTACAGATTGGTGCTGCTCACTTTTGCGACCTTTCTGAATTTGCATTGTATTGACCTCATTCCTCCCACTGATGGGCCTTTTTGTAGTACCAGAGGAAGAGCCTATTTGAATTTTTCCATTTTGAATGCCGCTTTCGACACGTTCCCCAGTCAATATCAGGTCAGTAAAACCTGATGATGAGCTTCCCAGCAAATGACTAAAGAAAGGGCCAGTTAAAGTGCCCATGAACATGTCGACCAGCTCGCGATCAGATAAGGGTGGTTGAACCCTTCCAGCCATATCTTTCCACTTTTGTGCATATCCTTTGAAACTTTCTTTTGGTGCCATGGACATGCCCCTTAGTTGAGTACGGGTTGGTGCAAGATCAGCATTGTATTGATACTGTTTGTAAAAAGCAGCAGCTAAATCTTCCCAGGTATGAACTTTTGTACTTTCCAGCTGGTAGTACCACTCGAGTTGTGTACCCGACAGGCTTTCTTGGAAGAAGTGAATCCACAATTTGTTATCTGCTGTATGAGGTTGTATCTTCCTTACATAGGACCTCAGATGTAGTTTCGGGCAAGAAACTCCATCATATTTTGCAAAGACAGGAACTTTGAACTTTGGAGGGATAACAACATCCGAGACGAGTCCCAGATCATTGAAATCTAAGCCAGGTATTTTTTGTATCTCCATAGCTTTCATGTGTTCTTCCAATTGCTGGTATTTGTCATCATCCTGTTCGTCTCCAGAATGATAATCTTCTTCATTAGAAGAGAGAGAGGGTTTGGCAGAACCCTGGTTGCTGTGATTGTCTCCTTGTTCACCATCACCGACTATTTTAGGGATCGGTGGTTTTTTGGACTTTTTGACTGGGATTTTGATCTTCCTTTTCAGGTGACTTAAGCCTACAGATCCTTTGGGCTTCTTTTTCTTTTTGATTATCAGGGCTTTCTGTTCTTGTTGCCCCTTTGCCAGCTCCAGAATTGCCACTTGAACTTGGGCGTTCTGTGCTTCGAGATTCTTGATGCTTGTTTCAGATTCCATCTCTTCTAACTGAAATAAACAGCGAGGAGATGAGAAATCCGTCATGTGAACCTGTTATGCAATGTATATGAATGAAATGTATATGTAATGAATGAAATGTATATGCAATGAATGAAATGTATATGCAATGTTTTCAAGGATCTTAGAGTTTCGATTTGTTAAAACAAAAGAAAAACAAACAGTTGTTTGTCAAACAATTTATTTCTTTTTTCTTTTTTTTTTCTTTGCCTCATTCGGGCTTACAAAACAGAAATAAATAAAGAAAATGAAGGATCCCCCAGGTCTCCCATGGACGCTTTCTCTTTGCACCCAGGAATGTGTTGATCTGCTGCTCTTCTTGGAGTTGTCCGGTGAGCTCCAATAATCTATTCTCATAGTCTTGATAGTGTGCTTTGAAGGTATCTCTTTCCTCTTTTAGTTGAACCCAATATTTTTGCAACTCTTCCAGGTCAGTTGGCATATCCGGATGTAGAATAACTTGAGGTTCGTCTCCTTCGACTTCTGGCTCAATAGTCATAGGTAGAATAGCGGGATATGGCATGATGAGTTTCTGAGCATGAGCCCGAACCCATCTGAGGTAAGGTTCCATAGGAATAGAATTCCATTGTCCCAAAGTTTTGCTTTCTATTCTATAGACACTGCCCCACGCATGTATGAACCTTCGTCGATGTCTGTGGGAATCATCCTCGTAATCAAACACAATGCCACGGATAATCATGTCATGAGGACCGTTTCTTCGTGCATATCCGAATTGGCGTAAAGCTAAAGAGGGATTGTAAGTGATGCCTCCTTTGATGCCAAGTAGTGGCACATTAGGGTACTCTCCACAATGATCAATGATAGTAATGTCTCTTTGAAAGAAGTTGTTCCACCGGATATCTGAATGAGACAAAGACATAATCCTGCGAGACCATTGCATTCTTTGTTCATTTCTCAACACTGATCGGGGAAGATGAAATGTAAACCACCTAGCCAGTAGTGGTATACAGCACATGAGAGTTCCTCGTTTCTTCATGGTACGAGTGTGTAGAGAATGTAGAATGTCTCCTAGCAATGTTGGTAACGGGTTACGGGTTAGGAAAAGGTTGATGATGTGCACACTTATGAATTGGTCGGGATTAGGGAATAAAACCAACGAATAGATCAAAAGAGCCACAACCTCCTCAAAAGCTGGGTAACTTTTGTTTTCTAGTAGTAATCGAGCCTTTTCCATTAAGAACTTAGCAAGCAAACCCTTAACTCCACTCTTTGTTTCCCAATTGGACTCGATTTCTGACTTTCGCAAATGTAAAGCAGCAGCAATGATTTCAGATTTTGGAATCCTTTCTAAACCAGTGAAAGGTAATTGATTTCGAATAGGTAATCCAATTAGTTCAGAAAACTCTTCCAAGGTGGGTACTAACTGGTAATCAGGAAAGGTGAAGCAATGATGTTCGGGATCAAAGAACTGGAACAGGACCCGTATCATGTATTCTTCAAATTTTGAGGTAACTAAATGGAGTAGGTGACCGTGCTTTTCGGTGAATTGAACATTCCTGGGGAATTCTGATACTAAGTTTTTCAGTTCAGATGGCACCGTTGAGATGTTGATTCAGATGTAATCTCTGGTGGCGGGAGCCATTACCTGCAATAACAAAACAAAGGTAAACTCTTTGATCCTTGAAATGATTAGTGAAAAAATGATATGCTTATGATGCTTATGATGTTATGATGTCAAACATGTGGCACACAAAAACAAATCAAACAATAGCCTTAAGTTTAAAGGCTTGCATGAAGTTGATAGGTGATACCCTCCCCACTGAAGTTGAGATGGTTAAAATCTGTCCTAGAATAGTATTCGGGTTCTATGATCCTTGGAGGTAACATCTTAATACGGCGCTCGGACGGCCGATCAAAATATTCCTCGAGGATAACTAACTTCGATCAATTTCAAAGCTAGCCACTTAATAGGCCACAATTCAAGTTCAACTAAAAGGTTCTAAGACAAATTAGTGTTTAATGACATTTCGGAAGCCTAATATACTCCTTGATCGTTTTCAAGGGACATCAGTATAAACCAAAGTATCGCACTAACGGTGACTACCAGATCAACCGTATCGGTACATGCCGTACAGTTTCCTTGGTCTATTGTCACATACTTAAGGTATCTCGAGATTCGGGTTAGAATCTTTCACACAAGCAAAATACCCAAACATCCTTTGAAAAAAATAGAGCAATCAAGTCAAACAATTGAAAACATCGGAGTGATCTATTCTCTAAAGGTAACCCCTTTTGAAAACATTTTGTTTTTAGAAAGTATTTCCCCAGCAGAGTCGCCAGTTCTGTCATGCCCTCGGTTTTTGGCCATACCTCTCGCGGAGAGATACGCGAACTGACTCTTTTTTGTTTCTACTTTTGTATTTTTGAAAATCAGAGAGTCGCCACCGACCTTTTATTTTATCCAATTAAGGAAAGGTTTATAAAAGAAACAGAAAAAAGACCTTTAAGAAATTCTGGGTAAGGGGGTAGGTTATACAAAGGGAAGGTGTTAGCACCCTTTGTATCCATGGTTATCCATGGGCTCTTTAATTTGCTTAGCTCACTTGTTTTCAATTACTTTTCTATTGCCTTGAAATGCTCGTATGTGGTTTCAAATACCTTTGTAAATTGACTTTGTAATGATCCTTGTGCGGATGTATACAAAGTGTTTTTATCTTTCAAAAGATGTTTTGAAAAAAGAACGTTAACTTCGTAATGATCCTTGTTTGGATATATACAAAGTATTGTCTTTTTTGAAAGTTTTGTTTTGAAAAACAATGATATATGAGAGATTTGTTTGTTTTGATTTGAGCAAGCAAATTAGGAGGTCTACCCTGAGTTATAAGGTCTTTATCCTATTTCCTTTAAAAATCTATCCTTTCACCGGATATAAACAAAAGTTCGATTTTGTACTCGAAACATTAGAATTTGATTTTGATTGATTTTGAAAAGAATGAGAAAAGGGATTACCTTAAGAGGTGCAAGTGTGATTGTGTTTAGATTCAGATATTTTATCTTTGAAGTTTAGTGATCTAACGGTTCAATTTTATCTTTGACATACATGCAGTTTATATGTGCTGGAATTTAAAATGCGGAAATGTAAAATGCGGATAGTAAATCTACGCTATTACATCGATTGTGCAGGAAATGTAAACTACGCTATTTACATGGATTTGACAACCTATACATTTATCTAGGAATTTAAATTGCAAGAAAATAAAGAACTGTTTTTGGGTTTTTCATGATTGGTTTTAATTATAATTAATGCATAATTAATTAAATTAAAATGAGGAAAAAGGATGAAAATAAATTTAAACCTAAAAATTAAGCTTAAAATATGTTCAAAATGCTTGTTAATTCATTTTTAAAACAAAACTAATTTTTTTTTGGGATTTTTGAAATTGATTTTGAAATCATTAAGTTAATTAATACATAATTATACAAATAATTATACAAATAATTAAAAATTAAAGACAAAATTATCCTAAATATGTACAAAATTAGTTTATAATATATAAACAATATTTAATATAAAGAACAAATTTTTTTATGATTTTTTGATTGGTTAAAATAATTAAAAGGTAAATATATGCATATTATCTAATTAATTATACAAAATATTTAAATTATGAAGAAAAATAAAATATTTTTATATCAGAAAATAAAATATTATTTTAGAAGCCTAAAAATATTTTTTGTGTATTTTTTGGATATTTAAAACTATTTTTAATTAATTTTATGAAGAAATTAAAATAAAATAGAAAGTATAAAGATGATAATCAGATGTGGTAATTAAATAAAGTCCATGGTATGGGGATTCATTCTGATGCGTTGGATTGATGAGTGGACGGATCTGATGGTCACTAGCATGAGGGACCATACCACGTGACGTACCTGCAAAACACTGAATCCAAGGTTAGTTTAAAAACACGCGCGCGCCCTCCAGCCAATCAGAGGATGCCACGCATCATCTTCTTCCTCAGGATGGGGCTTTTACACCTTTCATTTGCAGGTGGTGTAAAAACTCTAACCTTTTACACTTGTTGGAAATAGCGAATACAAGCAAACAACAATATAAATTTGGCGCGATGCCATCATTTAGTTCGTCTTGTTCACGCGAGTTTAATGGTACTATTTAGAGCTTGTAATTTTGCATAAATTGTGAAGCCCTAAATTTGAAAGTAAGAACCCTAAAATGGTGGTTCCTCGTATAGGTGTTCAAACTTCAATTAAGTTTCCAGAAATGATTACGACCTCAAACTAAACTTAAATATGAGTCTACATCTTGTTAAATATGCATGTATTATGAGATTTTGGTGAGTTTTATTTCGAGCAAACCGTGTGGTCTTGTGGTCGTATCTGGATGTTCCAAGGCTTGCAACTGATCTGGTTATGTTCAATGATACTTGAGGATTGTGTTTAAGTGTTTGGTTTGAATTGAAACAAGCTAGAATGTAAAATTCGAATTTTAAATTTCCTTGAAAAAAACAAGTTGATACAAGTATGTTACAAGCTATGCTTAGGTTCTGAACTTGTCTCCTTTGTTACTGAAGTGTTATAGCTCTTATATAGGCATTGAAGTGCTTAAGAACTAAGCTAAAAAGCATTAAGTGCTTTTGTTGAATTCTTGACTTTTTCAACACTTATGGCTTTGCATTTAAGCTACCATGGCTTGACTTTCAACCCTCCTTCTGCTGTACTTTGGCTTGGGGAAGAGTTTGATTGATTCCCTTGATGAGTCATGCTTAGAAATTAAGCCATCCATTATCCTTCCATTTTCCATTTTCATTTTAATCTTAAATGGGATAAAATTAACCCAAAAATGGGAAAAAAATGGTGTGGGCTTTGTCTTGGTCGTGGGAGGCCCATTGTATCATGGTAAACATGTTTGAACTATGAAAACTTGGTCCCATTTGGAAAAAATACATTTTTGATCAATGTTGGTTTTATGCATTTTCCCAAAATTTAGCCAACTTCAACAAGGTGTAAATCCCTTAATTTTTGTCATATGAAGGAGTTCTTGCACTTTTTGGAAACCTCAAAGAGTCTTCTAACCAATGTCCTTGGTCTCATGTCAAAATGATTTTTGATGCTCCTTGTGTGTCCTTTTGAAAAAAGTGTCTTTTTGTTGACTTTGAAAATGACCTGTAATGTCTTGATTCATTTTTTCAAATGGTGAATCAAATGGCCATGGGACCAATTGCATTTGAAAGATAATTGAATTTCCTTCAAAATAAGCTTTGGTTTAAATTTTTTGGATGAAGGATGAGAGAGTTATGACCAGTCAAAGTTCAGTTGACTTTTTAGAAGAAAACCCTAATTTTGAATCTTAGGGTTTTGTTGATTTTTGATCTTTCCTTGATGAATTATGATCATCCAATGATCAAATGATGAATCCTTTGACAAAATATGGATGTTGACAAAAAATTTCATTTTTGACTGTCTGTTGACTTTTTTGGTCAAACGGGTCGTCTGTTGACTGTTTGAGCTGCTGACGGTGCGTCTGAGCGAATTGAAGTTTGAAAATTTGTATGATGGTGCCTTGAGATATATGGAGGTCCATGAAATCCATTTGAGGTCTCAAGAACTTGTTTCTCCTGAAAAAAACAATAATCCCTAATTAGGGATTGTTTGTGTAGGAGACAGTTAAGCGTACCTGATTTTTGTGCAGTGCTGAGTCTTTGCTAATCATGTGATATTCAGAAGACTTCTAGAAAAAAAATCTTGGAATTTTTGAAATGCAAAAAGTTTGATTTGATTGATGGTACAAAATACGGAGAATTGTACTGTCAGCAGTTTGACTGTCAACTGACTGTTCAGGTATTAATGTGGCAGTTAGAGTGAAAAAATCAACAGTCAAAGTTAATTTTCTTTTTGTTGTTTTTGCTTTATAATTTATTTACATGACTTGTTAAAAAACACAGACATAATAAATAACTAATATTTACTGTACGCGAGCAAAATTACCGATAATAACCCTGAAAATCATTTAATGCACAGAAAAATAAATATTTAACTGGCAGAAAACACAAAATATTATCTGAATAATTAAGCAACAATATGACAAATAGTACAACATTTAATACTGACAGTACAAATATTACATACTATAACGAACAGTACGACGAATAAACGGTACATTTAAGAAAGTAATAGATACGACAAACTTTAAGAATGACGATTAATAACCCAAGCTACAAACAATAACATGTAGATGATTGGGAATACAAGCATCCCAGGTCCACAGTTTTCAGGGCTATGTAGACAGAAGAAAGACATGATTACCACCACAACGGTGATGATCATAAGAAAACACGTTTCTATCCGCTTCGCCATTTTGTCGGGGAAGAAGAAAGAATGAATATGAAGTAGAAATTTGAGAAATGATTTGGAATTTGATGTGAGATTTTATGGAAAAAATGAGAGGTATTTATAGAATGAAAAGAGGGATAGAGACGTTGGGGAATGAAGTGATTCCGTACAAAAGGAAGATTTGAGTGGAAGTAAGATTTGAAAGAAAGTGTATGATAGTGTTGGAAAAAGAGAGAGATGTGTAGAATAAAGTTAAGATTTGATTTTTGAAAAAGAGATTTGAAAAGAGATTTTGAAAATAATGGAATATAGTACAAAAGTTATTGAGAAACAAAAAAATTAATAATAATTTACTTGTTACCAGTACAGTCTGAATCCCGGACTCTGTGCCTGCAAAAGATTTATCTCTGTACCAATTGTGTCAGTACTACTTATCTGTAAATAAATATCAAATAAATAGCGTGTGTGTAGTGATAAATAGTACTTGGCGTTTGCGTAAGAGTAAATCCAACAGCGAGCCAAAATACTGTATTAGAAAAATTCTAAAAAAACTAAGTTTTTCATATGTCAGGATATTTATGAAATAAAAATCCATGATTATATGAAACTCCTAATTTTTAGATTGGAGTTTTCTTGAAAAAATATGCGGGCAAATTTTGGGGTATAACAGACGCCCTAAGTCATTGATATTAGAGAGAAATTAGGCCTCTAACTTGTGATTCAAAGAAAATATTAAAAGAAAGGAGTAGAAGATGAGTTAGAACCAAGAACAAGTCAAAAAAGGCCAAAAACCACATTTTGCTCATATGTAAATCGATTTGCACAGAGTGTAAATCGATTTACATAACTCTGTTTTCAAATCTACGCAGTTTTCTAGTTATGTAAATCGATTTGCACCAGATGCAAATCGATTTGCACAACACAGTTTTTCAAAAAAACAACAAATAAAGAAAAGAAAACTTGTTTAAACATAAAACCAAACACCATGTGATCTTGGATCAATTTGTGCACGAAAATGTATCAATTAAGGAAGCCAAATTCAACAATGTAGCACCAAAGGTGCATCAAACATAAACAATAATGGATCACATCTTGAATTATGGAAAGGATCTAGAATTTTACCAAATCTTTCACAAACTTTGAATCTTCTTCAAGAACACACAACCACAAGCCTTGATCTCTCACAATTGATGAAGAAAATAGTGTTTAGATGGAGGTTTAGCTCTAAGTTAGTGAGGTTTAAGATGTAACTAACTAACTTTTATGGAAGAAAAGAGCTTTGAGTGAGGGGTTTGGGAGAGATGAGGAGAGAAAGAGAAAGAGTTTCTTTGGCTTTCAAAGCTTGAGAAATGAAGAGGGGAAAGCCTCTATTTATAGGATTTAGGCTTGGGATTATTGGTGGTTTGGAGTTAGGATTGGAAAATAGATTTAGGTTTGGTAAATGAATTTGGAGCCAAAATTATGATCCAATGGTATTGATGTGATCACATGAGGGTTTATGATAAAATGATGTAGGAAATCAAATGTAAGAACTAAGTCATGCTTCCCACACTTGAAAATGATGTCATAACCTTCAAAAGCTGAAATTTGCCTTCATTCTTCAAAATTCGCACTGGTGCAATTGATTTACATCTTGTGTAAATCGATTTGCACTGCTGAAAAAGGCAAAATCTGGGGCAAAAACAGCTATGCAAATCGATTGTTGTCTTGTGCAAATCGATTTGCACTGATGGCAGAAACAAATCTGGTGCAGAAACAGTTGTGTAAATCGATTTACACCTTATGCAAATCGATTTGCACAGTGAAATTGTTGAAAAATGCTCCTTTGATGGATATTTTGACTTGGTACCTACAAAACACAAACATACAAAAGCACAAGGCAATATTTTTGGTATTTTTGTTAGTAAAACAATATATACAAACTAAAACATGGGTGCTCGATGATTCCTTTGCCGATGAATTGAGCACAACTCCAAAAATAGATTTTTAAGTCGAAACTTCTTGATTGATGATTGATATGCGAATGATGTATGATCTTAGGGTCAAAAATTGGGGTATGGCAGATACAAATAAACTTTGAGCCATTATCCTTTATTTCTTATACCGTGAACCAAGCCACGTCAGAACCCTTGAAAGTCCTAACTGAAGCATGGTTAGTTCGAAAGCATATTGTCACCCAAAGGGTATCCTGACTCCTTAAGGTTTACCCTAAATGCTAAGTTGATATCACGTTCTTACAAATTTCACGCTTTTACCTCTTTTGTTTTAATGTTTTCAAAAAATCTCAAGACAGACGTATGCATTGCATCTTATGAATTCATTATTAAACATATTCTGCTACATAATTTCAAATGTTAGCATCAAGAAGAATCTGCACAGGGTTCGACTAATGACTAAAAGTCATCCCGATAGATGAAACCACTTCAGCAGCAACATCTCCTACGTCTGACTCAATGAATACAAGGGGCTTGACATGCTTTGTCCAATCAATCCGGGGCAATCATGTCAAGATTCAAAGAATCTCTCAGGAACGCCAAACAATCAGGGGCATACACCCAAGTTGGTCTGAAGTTTCTTCCCGATCAGTCAGGGGCATCATACTATGTTTATGAGTACTAGGGGCATGTCACTAATAGTACACATCTCATAAAGTCCTCACGAGGAGAATCTATTCAAAGTCCCTACTAGTTGGGGCAAAGCTATGCAAGTCTTGTTTGACACTTCAATCAATACTCATTGGTGTGTCCCAATCAATACAAGTCTAGGAATGACAGTTACTATAACCACTGGGGGCAATGTTCAAGGTATCCGTGTCTTCCCACAAAGCCGGTTTCACAAGATCATATCCCCACAGGGTATTCCTCAAATAGCTATCTTCAATCCCTCCTCCAACAGGATTTATTCATCTCTTTTATCCACAGTCAAGGTGCATCATAGATCAATCATTCAAATTGCTTTCGTCCCCAAGCAAAAATCATAAATCCCCAGCTGTATATCTTTAAGACAAGATCAGGCATCAGAACCACAATACATCAGATACAGTCTAATGTATGACTCATTCTGGCCTTCATATTATCCAAATCAGATGGCATCTTTAAGACCATCTCATACATTTTTCTGTCAACATCTGATGGCATCTTTAAGCCCATCCCCAGAAAGAGTTCCTACATCAGCAAGGGCAAATTTCTAGGTATTCTATTATTCAATCCTCTTTCACCTTCAGATTTCGACAAGCACACAAGCCAATCTACATCCTCAGGTTTAAGAAGATAGAACAGGGGCAGCTGTCATACCCCAAAATTTACCTCTCATTTTTAAAGACAAAAATCTTCAAATGCGGAAATAATTGAAGAGGACACCCATGTTTACCAACACGAAAGGGCTTCCACCTCTTGCTAGTAACCTCATGCTTAATTAAGTGGGAAAGTTTATCCATACATAAGACAAAAATATAAGGTGATATAGGATCTTCTTGACGAGTGCCTCGTTGAGGCTGAAAAAACTCATTTCTATTACCATTCCAGTCCAAACTAGTAACTCCATGCATGATGAGGTGAATCATATTCTTAGGCAACTTAATTTCCTCAAAATTATCCAAATAAACTCCCAATTAAGTTTATCATAAGTGTAGCTACCTGCCCTAAAAATTAAATTTAGAGTCGCCACCTATTCTGAAGGGCGAATAGGAAACCCTACGCAATATAGAGATCAGGGTAAGATACTATATTCAGGTCGAGGGAAGGTGTTAGGCACCCTCAACCCTTTCCAAAAGGCTAACATGTCAAAGATAAAGGTTTATGGCAAGGTTTATAAAGAAAGGTGACAGAGAGTAATTATAAGGCTAATTATATTGACATGATTAGAATTTAGAGGAAGGGGACTCGCCTTGGTTATCCAAGTGCCTACGTATCTCCTTATGGAGAATCAGAGTCAACGTAGTTCGGGCACAAGGTTGTACGCCTTAGAATTGATTATGGAATGGTTTGAAGGCTTTTTGAATGGCCTATCGTAGTTTTGAATGAGGATGAAAATCCGCAGTTTGATTTGAAATGTTTTGAATGTTTTAGATTTGGGAAGTGTTTTAGGATTTGGGCGTACAACCCTGATTTTAATTTGTACTATTAACCGCGATGATCGATTGATTCAATTACCATAGTTAACAGATTAATAGTTGTATCATTACCAATTCTAATTGATTGATTCAATTGTCACTAATAATGAATTATAGTATTTTTTAATAGTTTTTATGATTTAATTTGTATCATTATCCCTCGTAATCGATTGATTCGATTGAAAATGATAATGAATTAGAATAAGGAGAATAGGCTAATCATCGCAACCAATAAAAATGGTTGAAACCCTTTAGCCAAATAAATGTTATTTTAATTTATTACATTGGATTTGATTAATTAAATTAATCGATTATTAATCATTGCGACCAATAGGTTTAGCCGGAACGAATAACAAATTAAATCCTAAAACTTTGGCTAGAAAACTAATGGGATTGGACAAACCCTAATGCCTTGATAACAATTTTCTAGGTTTTTATGGTTTTTATAATTAAATAAATTAATAATAATCGGGGAAATAGTCCTAATATTAATTATATCTAATTATATTATTAATATGATTTTAAAACCAAATTATATATATAATAAAAATAACCAAAACCAATTATAGTTATATAAATAAATAACAAATAACTTAAAGGATTAATTCTAACAATTTAAAAAAAAACAATAAAAAGAAACCTGGTTATGATACTGTATGTTGAAGCCATGAGGTTCCATGGTATGCCTCCAGTTTTGTGTACGTTAGATCAGGCTTGTAGGAGATCGTGTGATGAGTAGGCGAGGGTGCATCATAGAAGCACATGATATGGCACGCACCGGATCCCAGATTTGTAAATCATAATAAAAATATGTCTTGTGCCAGGATCGATCCCAGCACCCTCGGCTTAGGAGCAATTGATCACACCACCACGCTGCAATTGGCTAGTTGTTAGGATAATCACATGAAATCAATAAATAATAAAAAACCTGGTGGTCGGTTGAAGTCAAACGCAAGCTTCAAGGTGTTCACATGCGGCCAATTAAAGAGGAGAGAGAATCCATTATTTATGACTTGCGAATCATGCATAGACACGCAGATGGTCAAAGGTCAGCATCCACCTCATCATCTCCTACCTCCAGCCTTGCGGAATTTGCTGCGGAATTCCCCATGGAATTTGCTGCGGAATTCCCCATGGAATTTCCTGCGGAATTCCTCACATGCGCGCAGCCACCTCCGGCCACCATGGTTTTCTTGCGAAAACGATCGTAACACCCATACAAACTGCCCAGATCTTCTTAATATTGTCTCCTGATTCAGAATATGTCCATGGTTTGGCCTAAAAGCGCCTTCAAGCATGAACACGAAGGAAGAGAGAACTCTTGCCCTAACAATGGTGGAGATTGCCCCGGCCACCAGTAGTTGCGAATCGACGGTCAATTTGACTCTAAAACACTATATAAGCATGTTAGCGGCATTAGTTTTAATTGAACACATCTGTAGAACAGAAAACGAATCATGAACATAATTCTTCAAAATATGAACGTATGCATGGTTATATAGGGTGCATGGGGCTCTACCAATGGTCCTCCTTACCTTCACTTACCTCCAGAACAAGACTCTATCCTTGAATGGCTCTGAGAACGTCTCCAAATTAGGATTTCGAAATCACAAGTTTATGTCTAATTTTGAGTTTTGAAACCCTAGCTCCTTTGGCCCCTATTTTCGTCCTCCCCTTCTTTTTGAGTATTTTTAGAATATATATCTGTCTCTTAGGGTTTCTTTGGGCTTGGATCTTAAGAGAAAGAATTTCATTAAAAAAAAAATCATGAAACTTACTATTTTGATACCCTCCTCTTTCTCAACCAAATACCAATAACTTTGGACCCTTTCACAATGTCATTTGGGCCTTTAGATGATTAAAAATGGAAACCCTATGATTTAATTCATATATCTTGTATTTTATTTAATTTATTTTGCATTTATATGAATAAAATTCAAATAAAATATAAATAAAATACCTAAAAGGATGAGAATGGTTTTATAGGCCCTTATATATACCATGGATGTGTTTGAAATATAAATTCTAGGCCCATTGGTTAAAAAACCAAGTTTTGAACACTTAAGGTTTCATGCACATTTTGAAAATTGCCCAACTTTAACCATGCGTATTTCTCTCAATTTTAACCCTATGGAGGTGTTTTTAATCAATTTAGAAAGCTTAGAGAGTCCTCTAAATGATGTCTTTGGTTTCATCTCAATTAAAGTTTCCATGCTCAAGTTATGAGCTTTGACCCAAAAGGTATATTTCATTGACTTTTTGGAAGACCTATAATGTTTTGCACCATATCTGCCAAATGAAGCATTTCTAGCCTTGGCATGTGAGAGACAAAATTGTAGAGGAATCAATTTCCTTCAACATAGGCTTTGAGTGAGGAATTTCTGATACTCCATGTAGAAGTTATGGCCAGTCAAAGTTGAGTTAACTTTTCCTATGAAAAACCCTAATTTGAACCTTTGCATTTGTTCATCTCTGAGTTTTTTATTAATGGATCATGATCAACCTTTGATCAAATGATGGATATGACCTCACATACTTGATGTTGACCAAAAATCTTGAAGTTTGATTGTATTTTGACTATAGTTGACTTTCAGGTCAACACAGTCGATTATTGGTCATCTGAGCCATTGAGTGGGAAATCCTTGGGATTAAAGCTTAATAATTGTCATGGAGATACATTGAGACATATGAGACATCTTGAGATCCATTTGAGGCCTTTAAAAATTCAAAATCCTTTGATAAAGTGCAAACCCTAGCTTTGAGAGACCCTCGATTAGGAGAGTGTTGTTTTGAACAGTCCCTTGAACTTTGAGCCATCGAAGATGCATAGAGGAACCTTTGATTGAACATAGGAGGGCAAATTTTGGGGTATGACAGTAAGCTTTAAATAAATCAATTTTCACTGCAAAGAAGCCTTTCTTCCCTTTCTTTTGATTCATATTGTGCATGACTTCATTGGGAATAATAATATTCTCATGTATTGCTCTGCCAAGAACATTATTCATCTCCAATCTAGAATCGATGAAATCCATCGAAGGAAATTCTTTCATTGGAGATTTTATCGTCGAACCAATCTCTACAATTGATGGTGACCAAAAAGCATCGATTCTAAAGAAAAAGAAGAACCACCGACCTTCTTCTTCACCTCTTGCCTAAATCACAAATTTGGTATCTTTAACAAATCCCATGGTCAAACCTTGTTCCAATAATGGATATTGTCACAAAATTCCACCAGAACCCCTTAATGCTATTTTAAAGATAAAAAGAACACACACCTGAAACATTTACGAAATTATGTGTAATACCCCGTTATTTCCGAGTATGCATGACGCCTTACTGGACGAGAAATTAATGGAATTATATTAATCTAATGGTGATTAAGATAATTGATTCCAATCCCTTATTAGTTGGACTAAGTGGTGGATTAAGAAGTTATTAGAGATAATAACTCTAATTATCTAAGAGTGGCATCATTAGTAAATATGTATTAGAGGCAAGGGCAATTGAGTATTTGAGCATGGAATTATATAAACCGAAAACAAGACCAAGTCTCAATATATTTTCTCATTCTCTTACTCACCAAAATTCAGAATTTGGAGGAAGGGTTGGAGGAGAAGAGAGAAAATCAGAATAGAGCAAGAGAAAGAGGGAAAGAGAGCTCGTGGAAGAGGGAAAGGAAGAGAGAAGTGAAGAATCTTCATCAACCTTGTCTTGCATGCAAGAGATTGGTGCTTTTGGAAGGAGGACAAAGAATTAAGCTTGGATTCATCATCATCTTCATCACTCAAGTCAGAATCTTCATCATCAATAAGGTGAGTTCCATTAGTTAGGAACTTGGGGTAGGGTTTGGGAACCTTGCATGAATAAGGGTTTATACTGTTATTAATGTCTTGCATGATGATTTAATCGGTCAAATATTTGTTCTTTTGATGCAATTGTATGATATGGAATGTTGAAATAGGATGGGATTCGTATTTGGATTGTTGGGGAACCTATGGATGAGTTAGAACACTTTTGGAACTGGTTTTATGCAAGAAAAATGTGATTTTTGCTTCTGGTTCAGTAAGCAATCGATTGCAGGGGTCAAGCAATCGATTGCACTGTGAAAAATTGACTTTCTGCGCTTCTGGTTCAGCGAGCAATCGATTGCACACCAGTGCAAATCGATTGCACCTGACAGAAAATCATCCTTTTACTGTTTCGACCATAACTGGAGTTCCGTAACTCAGAATTGGGCGCCGTCGGAGGCATTGGAAAGCTAACGGAAAGGGCTACGAGATGTCTAAGCTTCCACAACCTTAGCATACTTTTAAGTACTAATTAAACACATGTGAATATTCTTGTATCGTGGTTACTAAACGATAATGCTCGAATAATTGATTTGTTAATCATTCTAAGGGCCTTGCTGCCCAAGTATTCCTTCAATTGGGTTGTAGGGATCATGGAATGAGTGGTAATGTAAATCAAGTCATCCACGTACACTAAAGATGTTGAGGTCTTAGAGCTTGTGAAGCTAAGCATGTGAACCAAGAGGCGAGGAGGCCTTACAACTTGGTGAAACTTTTGTACGTCGATAAACAAAATATGGATATGGTAAGCTGAGTCTTAGGATACCTAAACTAAGATATATGAACATATTCTAACCTGATATTCCTTTTTCCTATCAAGCGACTTCTTCTGAAATTCTACAATCTAATGGTGTAGTAAGTATGTGACGAGGGGTTAGAGGACATACAAAAGGACAGTAACTGCGAGTAGGCACGTTACATATATGTTGGCTACTTCTTGTGAAGAAATTCCAAGGATGCCCCTGTGCCACATATATTGCAGGCATTCTCGGGCTTTGGTCTCGGGAATGGGTCGACTCCTTAGTTCAGGAGTTATTCTTCGGGGATGAACTCCCGGGGATGTGTACCCCACCTTCTCCTTTTGTTGTTTCCTTATGGGTGAATTTCTATGTGAGATTTGGACCCAGGAAATTGGACGAGTTGAATCGTTGTAGCGATTCAATGTCGGTTCCATGGTTCTCTATAGTCATATGAGTTACTTACCATGTAGATTGAAAAGGTATGTTTTGGGGTCTTGTTTCGAGGGCAGATAGGCAGGTAAACCCGGAAGACCAGACCTTGAGGGTAGCTCCCGACAGAAGGTTGGCAGGTAAACCCGGAAGACCTATTCTGGAGGAAACATGTACCTAATATCCGAACATGTGATATGTTCTCAGAATATCTAATCGGATGGTCAGTGGACATTCAATCGTAGTGCTACGAGTTGACATGCTTCCCTGTACTGGATAGTGAGGAAACCTTAGGATCTGTCATGGATCTGTAGTTGATGTATGTACCCTGTAGAGCCGAGAGAACCCATAAGATAGGGGAACTCACTGAGATTTAGTAATCTCACCCCATTCATCTTATTATTTTTCAGGTACCGTGCAAGATCGAGTTTTGCTAGATGCTTGGATCAAGAGCTTTTGACTAGATGCCGTGAAGACTGTGCCTGATCTTTTCTTCCGCTGTGTATTATTATCATTGTGTAGATATATTCATTGTATCCATCTTCAAGATGATTTTAAATGTATACATCTTATGTTATTATTCCTGACTTTTGTATGTACTCAGTACCAGTTATTAGTAGGGTGTTAAAATTGGTATCAGAGCAGGTCGACCCTCGACCTAGCTGTGAGGCATCATTAACAAACTTCTTTCTTCCTCACAAGTGTGCGTTGCTGGCTCGATTCTATTGTCATGTTATTCAGTTGTTGAACTTGATCAACTCACCAACTGGATACGTGATAGGCAGGATCGCGGCAGAGCCGCCACGAGGACGCGTTATCCCTAAAGTGACTCGTGTGGCAACAGAATTCCAGTAGTAATTATGGAGAAATGTTGGACTTGGATAGTGTCACGTATGTAAGGTAGATGCGATGACAGTCTACACGGGAGAAGCTAAGGAAGTTGGTAATTTCCAAAACACCTTTTGGGACAAAGTGATCCTTTCAGAGAGAGTGTATGTTAGAGGAGTTTGTTGAAGTGGTAGAAGTCGGTTAAGTTGGGAGTATGTTAGGATTGTCAGATGTAAGAGGAGAAATTGTCACAGAATAGTTGACAACCCAACTGTCGTGATATGGTCTAAGACGACTGGAAGTTCCAAGACTTCGAATTGATGTAGTGAACCTACTCTGGAATCTCGATAGTAGTAAAGTAGATCCATGAAGCACCTGAGTAGGAATGGAGTAAGGGAATTCTGTGATGGAGCTGAGCTTGAAGCTGCTAGGAATTCGTTACTCGAACATGGTGCCAGTAGCAGATATGGACAGAGAAACAGTTGGATGGAAGACCTTGGGAGTTGAACCGAGATATTGGATCTTTCTAAATACACTTGCCTAGGAAGTACGTGAAGGGGCAAGATTATTACCTCCGACTTGTTCTGGTATACCTTAAGATATGAGTAGTTATCTAGTGAAGGGTTGGTAGAACGAGTGGGAGTAGTGACCTCCAATTTGGAAATCTGGGATATCTGATTGGGTGAAAAGAAACTATTGCATCTCGTTGTGTATTCTGAAATGCGTGAGTCCTAGAACTACGCTAGGCGGAAACTGAATGGAGGGATATGCAAAGGGCATCAATCCATGTTCCCTGCTAGTTATGAATCATTTAATCCCGAGTGAAGCCATCAAGCTACGATATGCATTGGGTACTTAGGTGAACTACACTAGTGGTTGTCTGAAGCATCGGTGAGTTGACCGCAGTAAGTGACTTTTATTTGTAACCATGATATTCCTATATGGTGGGAGTTAACATTGAGAATCTCTCGTGAGTTCCCTGTGTGAGTGAGTACACACCTGGCATAGGAACTCGAACTGGATTTGTAGTGAGTCAGATCTAATTTGTTATGTTCAGTGGAGGTTAACCTTAAACGTGTGACTAGAAGGATCTGAGTAGAGATGACCTCAGTTGAGACATGTTTGATTAGTCGTTCATGGCTATAGGATACAGGTGGAGATTGTTATACGCTACTGGGTAGGTTACTTGAGTGCATGGCCTCGGATTTGGACCACCATGTTAGTACTACCAGACAGGTATATCGCCACAGTATCGCTATCTTGCACGAGGCGCGTGAGTCGACCTTTCCTGACAGATGTGGGACATGATGATCTGGAACTCAAGGTAGGATGATATTGGTATTCGTGAGACGTGGATCCAGATTCTCATAAGGTAGGTGGGATAAGAATCCACATGTTGCACTCGATGATTAAGGATTATGCGAGTAGGCGACGACAAGGTGGATTAGATTTTAATGCTACACTTATGAGGAGAACTTGGGTGGTCGAGACCACTTGAGAATTTTTTGGATTCTACAATGTGGACGCCCCTTGTTTTGTTTTAGTTAGTTAACCTTTATGCGTAATATTCGAGATGGATGTGTGTGTGATCGTCATATTCCGACCAGCGCATTATGCGACTATTCTTTAACATTGATGATTAATGTTAGAATGGATTAAGTATGTCTTGGGTTATCTCGATATGAGAAGTATCGAGGGGGAGTATCTGTAGATCCTAAGAAGATAAATAAGGCCAGTCTCGGTAAGCAGAGACATATTGGTTTTGGAAGTGTCATGGAATTTTAAAGGAGAATGTCCAAGGCACGAAGTATGATTCCTTGCATGGTAACTACACTTTTTCCGTTAGAAACGCTACATTGGGTAATACAACCAAGGAAGTTAGTTTAGTGTCAGATTCGGAAACGAAAAAGGCACTAGATTACTTTGTGAGAAGTGCGGCTATGAAAGGATTGTTATATCGGTTAAGCCATATGAACTATTGGGAGTGTTGTCACACCAACGGTATGAAGTCGTATGGTTGAGAAGAAACTGTGGAGAAGTTGGGAAGAGTTATCGTAGTTGTAAGATGTGGAAGTTGGTAAGGAAAGACAAACTTCTGTTCATTAAGTATCCAGGTGTAGATGTTCTGTAACCGAAGTGTGCGACCAAGTTATGTTTAAATGGACCTAACACAGAATAATGAGGCAGTTACTGATCTGATTTTGGGAAATTACTCAACCTCGAGGAGTAGCTGGCGATTACTCTGTTGAGGACTGAGCGTGCGTGGTTTGGATGGACATCGTGGAAAGATAATTGATATTGAGAGAGTAAGGGTAAGAAAGACTATCATTTGAGTCTATCAGGGAGACTAAGATGACACTCGTATTGGTTTAACCATAGCTTAATTTTTGGCGACCTAACCTTGGGGAAGACTTGATCAAAGTTGTTCGGTGGATAAAGCATTAAGTATGAACTATCGGTATCAAAAGGAACAACTAAGACCAGTAATGGAGCGTAATGGTTATAGAGAGTAGACTCATTATTGTTATATCTTGTGCACTTATCGGTGTGCATGAGGACTTGGACGGTCATAGCAGGTTAATTGTTTGAGTTCGCCTTTCGGCGGAAGGAAATTTTTTTGTAAAGTTGTTGGATATAAAGACTATTGTTGTAGAATTGTATACCCTTGTGGATTGCGATGGCATTTATGTCATTTGAGACTGAAGGACAAATCGAAGTAAGAAGTCTGATAGTACAAGAAGGTAGACATGGAACAAGTCAATTTGAGCATCAGGGAATTAGAAGTTAGGGCCAAGGAATTCAACGAGCCTTGTATGATACTGTATGGGATCGTGTACAAGCGAATCTGGAGTGTCGTCATTAAAGAGAGACATTGCAGTAGAAATGTATGAGTTTGAGATAATGCAAGGAGAACTTCTCAAGTATGTCGAGACAGAATATCAAAAGGAGTATATGCTTGGAAAAGTGGTCGAGCTTGTATTATGTGAGTGTTAAGGTTTTCGGTCAAGAACGTTAGAACACAAGTAAAATTTCATCCCTCGTTGGAAGAGATATGAAGAGTTTTATTTCTTGGTGATTGGAAGGAATTCGAGGGCGAATTCTATTTAAGGGGGGGAGAATGTAATACCCCGTTATTTCCGAGTATGCATGACGCCTTACTGGACGAGAAATTAATGGAATTATATTAATCTAATGGTGATTAAGATAATTGATTCCAATCCCTTATTAGTTGGACTAAGTGGTGGATTAAGAAGTTATTAGAGATAATAACTCTAATTATCTAAGAGTGGCATCATTAGTAAATATGTATTAGAGGCAAGGGCAATTGAGTATTTGAGCATGGAATTATATAAACCCAAAACAAGACCAAGTCTCAATATATTTTCTCATTCTCTTACTCACCAAAATTCAGAATTTGGAGGAAGGGTTGGAGGAGAAGAGAGAAAATCAGAATAGAGCAAGAGAAAGAGGGAAAGAGAGCTCGTGGAAGAGGGAAAGGAAGAGAGAAGTGCAGAATCTTCATCAACCTTGTCTTGCATGCAAGAGATTGGTGCTTTTGGAAGGAGGACAAAGAATTAAGCTTGGATTCATCATCATCTTCATCACTCAAGTCAGAATCTTCATCATCAATAAGGTGAGTTCCATTAGTTAGGAACTTGGGGTAGGGTTTGGGAACCTTGCATGAATAAGGGTTTATACTGTTATTAATGTCTTGCATGATGATTTAATCGGTCAAATATTTGTTCTTTTGATTCAATTGTATGATATGGAATGTTGAAATAGGATGGGATTCGTATTTGGATTGTTGGGGAACCTATGGATGAGTTAGAACACTTTTGGAACTGGTTTTATGCAAGAAAAATGTGATTTTTGCTTCTGGTTCAGTAAGCAATCGATTGCAGGGGTCAAGCAATCGATTGCACTGTGAAAAATTGACTTTCTGCGCTTCTGGTTCAGCGAGCAATCGATTGCACACCAGTGCAAATCGATTGCACCTGACAGAAAATCATCCTTTTACTGTTTCGACCATAACTGGAGTTCCGTAACTCAGAATTGGGCGCCGTCGGAGGCATTGGAAAGCTAACGGAAAGGGCTACGAGATGTCTAAGCTTCCACAACCTTAGCATACTTTTAAGTACTAATTAAACACATGTGAATATTCTTGTATCGTGGTTACTAAACGATAATGCTCGAATAATTGATTTGTTAATCATTCTAAGGGCCTTGCTGCCCAAGTATTCCTTCAATTGGGTTGTAGGGATCATGGAATGAGTGGTAATGTAAATCAAGTCATCCACGTACACTAAAGATGTTGAGGTCTTAGAGCTTGTGAAGCTAAGCATGTGAACCAAGAGGCGAGGAGGCCTTACAACTTGGTGAAACTTTTGTACGTCGATAAACAAAATATGGATATGGTAAGCTGAGTCTTAGGATACCTAAACTAAGATATATGAACATATTCTAACCTGATATTCCTTTTTCCTATCAAGCGACTTCTTCTGAAATTCTACAATCTAATGGTGTAGTAAGTATGTGACGAGGGGTTAGAGGACATACAAAAGGACAGTAACTGCGAGTAGGCACGTTACATATATGTTGGCTACTTCTTGTGAAGAAATTCCAAGGATGCCCCTGTGCCACATATATTGCAGGCATTCTCGGGCTTTGGTCTCGGGAATGGGTCGACTCCTTAGTTCAGGAGTTATTCTTCGGGGATGAACTCCCGGGGATGTGTACCTCACCTTCTCCTTTTGTTGTTTCCTTATGGGTGAATTTCTATGTGAGATTTGGACCCAGGAAATTGGACGAGTTGAATCGTTATAGCGATTCAATGTCGGTTCCATGGTTCTCTATAGTCATATGAGTTACTTACCATGTAGATTGAAAAGGTATGTTTTGGGGTCTTGTTTCGAGGGCAGATAGGCAGGTAAACCCGGAAGACCAGACCTTGAGGGTAGCTCCCGACAGAAGGTTGGCAGGTAAACCCGGAAGACCTATTCTGGAGGAAACATGTACCTTATATCCGAACATGTGATATGTTCTCAGAATATCTAATCGGATGGTCAGTGGACATTCAATCGTAGTGCTACGAGTTGACATGCTTCCCTGTACTGGATAGTGAGGAAACCTTAGGATCTGTCATGGATCTGTAGTTGATGTATGTACCCTGTAGAGCCGAGAGAACCCATAAGATAGGGGAACTCACTGAGATTTAGTAATCTCACCCCATTCATCTTATTATTTTTCAGGTACCGTGCAAGATCGAGTTTTGCTAGATGCTTGGATCAAGAGCTTTTGACTAGATGTCGTGAAGACTGTGCCTGATCTTTTCTTCCGCTGTGTATTATTATCATTGTGTAGATATATTCATTGTATCCATCTTCAAGATGATTTTAAATGTATACATCTTATGTTATTATTCCTGACTTTTGTATGTACTCAGTACCAGTTATTAGTAGGGTGTTACATTATGCGAATTCACCATTTCCCTACCGCCACCGAAACCTTCTTTCACATCCATAACAGTGATTCCCACAAGGGTTTATTAGGATTTTGATTTGGGAAATATCACACTTGAGGAAGTGTTTGCAGAATCAAAATACTCCAGATAAGACCTTTCTCCTAAGACAAAGGTTGTTAAAGATGGCAAATGGAGTGAGAAAGAAGCTGGCAATTCTAGTTGGGCTTTGTTTACTCAAATATTTTATGTTCATGGGACTGATATCTTCAACATATCTTGTCAAAAGAATTGCTCGAATAATGCAAGTAAGGTGTTTGATACAATGCTAAAGATGGCTGTCAATTTCATCTATCCTCCTAGAGAGGATGTTATCACATTAAGCACAAATACATGGATCCATAATCAAAGGAAATTTTGTTGGCACCTTATCTTTTCCTAGCTATTCTTGGTAAGTTGTTTATTGTGAGTGATGTTGGTGATGCTTCTTGGAATTTTTGTTTATTTTGCGAGGACAGGGAGCACTTTTATATATCCCAGGAAACTTATGTTGCTTACAAGATTTATACTTATTGTGTTTCTTGGTTATCAACTATTGAAAAAGTGTGTACTTTTTACTTTTATTTATGGATTCTCCACCCAAAAGGCCACGAGATAGATAGTGATATTTCATGTGTTGTGATGTTCACCTCTACTGCTAGTGATGCAATTATGTGGAAGAAGCTACAATTGTTGGCACCTAAACAAAATTGTGTCCATATTTTACACTATTTATATGACTTTTATCATGGTGCAGCCAAGGAACTTGGAGAATTTTTCATTGTTACTTTTAAATTGATATCACGCAGCCGTATTACATATCCTGGGTTTCCTACTCAGAAGGTGATATTAGAAGGAGGTATGCACTACAAACAATGGGATCCAAGGGGTTATTTTCATAAAAGACTTCATGTTCAATGTGTTGAAATAATTGGTGCAATGTTGTCTTCAATTGATCAATCTAAAGAAAATGTTGGTATTTTTTGGACTTTTGCATCATCTCTTTGGTTGAGATGGAAGCAACCATCAATATTAAGTTCAAATATAGCCTCACTCATAATTGGAGGGTAACCGTGTGGGTTACTTCTAATTCCTTAGTAGAAGTAACCCACACGGTTACTTTCTCCTAATGAGTTGGAAGGTAACAGTGTGGGTTACTTCTAGTTCCTTAGTAATGTGCTCCATTCATAACCAAATGGAGTAAGTTTATATGCAGTTAAAGAATAGGAACTCAGAGTAAAACTGCAAGTTAAGATACTATCATGAAGTTGTCCCCATGTTGTTTGAGTATTGAGTTTCCTGCTACCGCTATTATGAAGTTGTCCCACTTATATTAAAATAATCTCTAAATTTTTTTTCTGTACCTTGAGGACAAGGTTTAAGTAAATCCGATAGCAATGATAGAGCGGTATAATATAGTTCTAGTTTATAATATTAGTTATTAGTATTATTATTGGAATATAGTTATATTTGGACTTTTAATAGTTGTTGGGCTTTTAGGTTTATCATCCCTTAATAGTACTATATAATGTAGTGTCTTTGACACATTTGGAGTATAAAAAGAAATCAATGAAGTTTATCTTTTTAATTAGTTTATCTCCTCTAGTGTAGGGTTCTAAATTTAGCATCCTATCAATATAAGTCACTTTTTCAAAGATCAACTAAGTATACAATTTATCAGAAATGATATGTTTACACTATAAATGACACTTACGCCGTATTTCTATACGATTTTGTTTTATTAAAATGTTTAATAATTATTTTTACTTTTCATGACACACACATCAAGCCATGCACGTGTTATATACTATACGATGTAGCTGTAATTTGTTTGATTTTCTGTGTATAGATAGCAAACAATTTATAGGCTATTTTGGACGTTTCTTTATCGTGCATGTTAATAGTTATTTTTCACGTCCAACGACGTCAAGTGCAACTTATTCACAGTTTTCACTTCAAGCTACTTTAAATTAATTTCTCAAAAACCTCTCTCTCCCTCACGTTTAAAGAAAAGAAGGTAAATTGAGCTGCAACGCCCATTTATTCTTTAATATATCAAATCACTAATAAAGGAAAGAAACCCATAGTATTTTAGAATCTGTTTATTTTAATAATATTTTTCTTTTATACATGGGTTACCTAAATCACTAATAAAAGAAAAGAAACCCATAGTATTTTAGAATCTGTTTATTTTAATAATACTTTTCTTTTATATATGGGTTACCTAAATCACTAATAAAGGAAAGAAACCCGTAGTATTTTAGAATCTCTTTATTTTAATAATACTTTTCTTTTACATATGGGTTACCAACACATATAAAAATATACTTTAGCTAGGGCAGAAGTATTGGTTATTCATTTTTGCAGACAACATGGCATGTGAACCAAGTAAAGAATATTGAAATCAAATCTATTAAATACCACACATGTTAAATTTATTAACCATATTTGCATAGAACCCCATATCTGTCACACTTCACTCAAAACTTATAGTATCAAACATGACCACAGAAAACCTTGACCAAGTGACGGGTTCAGCTTGTTTAGGCAGAATAGGTGCACTCTATGCCGTAATTAAAGTGGATCCATCTATTTTGGAAAACATAGATAAAAACCAATTTGTACAAACTCCTTTGCATATCGCTGCCGTTATGGGTCAACTCGAGTATGCCATTGAAATTATGAATTTGAAACCTTCATTTGCTACGAAGTTAAATAATCAAGGATTTAGTCCCATCCATTATGCTATGCTCCGCCAATATAGGGAAAGCACCACTCCTCTTCCTATGGATAATCGCCAAATACTGATGGTGTCTTACTTGGTTGGCATCAATAAAGATCTTGTTAGAGTTAAAGGAAGAGAAGGCTTGACTCCACTTCATTTAGCAGGTAAAATGGGGGAGGTTGAACTTGTAGCTAAATTCCTCACTGTTTGTCCGGATTCCATTAAAGATGTAACTGTGAAAGGTGAATCTGCATTGCATATTGCTGCCAGGATGAAACAATATAAGGCCCTTGAATTTCTTCTTACGTGGCTCCAAGAAAATTGTGGAAGAGGTGCTAAAAAGCTGAAATGGGAAATACTGAACCTGAAAGACTACAACGGCAACACTGCTTTGCACATTTCAGCCCTTAGTAATGAACCAAAGGTATTCTCTTGATTAAATTCACATGTCTCCTTCATATATGTAACGGGTTAAAAAATCCTTTTATAATGAGACTAAAATATATTATTTGAGTATGTTTTTTAATTATTAAATAATTTTTTTTATAATATTTATTATAAAAATTCTATTATTTTAATTATAATACTTTTTTTTATTCATACTATATTTTTTAATATGTTTTTTAAAAATTAGTACAATGCAGGTTTAAAATTGTTTGAGCAATTTTTTATAAAATTGTCCACTTGTTTTTAAAATACATTGTAACTGCAGTTTGATTCATGGTGGAGGACACCACATTAGCAATAGTGTGGTTGGAAGTTGGAACTGGGTATGAAGAGTGCAATTTAAAACAAAGAATGTTACATTTAAAAAACAAAGTGTCGCTAACTTTTAAAATATTTTTAAAAAATATATATGTGATAATTAATATGGGATGGAGAAGTAATTGTAACATGAACTATCTCTAACAAGTTGTATTATTCATTTATAATTACTTGGTAGCACAGTCTCTTGAATATCTGGCAAACACTGGGATGAGCTTGGATGAAATGAACTCCGAGAAGAAAAAAGCAATTGATTTTGCAAGTACTCCAGAGATGAAGAAAATATTAACAAGTGCTAAAAAAAGACGTCTCTCAATAATGACTAAGGTCGGCATTCTTGATGCCATAACTTGGATAAGTAGAATTAGAAGTGATATAACAGAGGAGCAGCGTAACACTTGGTTGATAATTGCAACTCTTGTTGCAACTATAACCTATGAATCAGCATTGAGTCCTCCAGGTGGAGTTTTCCAGGTAAGTGCAACTGATGACCACAATATGAAAATCAAGTCTGCAGATATGTATTATTCTACCCGAGGAAATGCTGGAAAATCGATCTTGTCAAAAACTAGTTTCATGGGTTTTTCATTAGCGAATATGCTTTCCTTTTCTTTATCAATTATAGCAATAGTAATTATGACCCCAGGGGGAGTACTAAGGCCCCTCGTGTTAGCTCCGGTCACTTTTTTTACTCTTTGCTATCTAATTGCTATGCCAGCAATATCTCCTACTCATACCAACACTATTATTCTCAGCATCCCTATGTATTCAATTTTTTTATTGGCGGGTTTTATGTTTTATTTCTTTGGGGACCTTATTATTATAAAAAAGAGAATAATCTCTTGTTACAAATGCATGAGAGCAACTCAAAGTCAAACCTGCATGAGAGCAACTCAAAGTCAAACCTCTATAACCCGTGTTTAGACAATATAATTTCATTGTCTATTTGAAGTTTCCAATATATTATTTGGTTCAATATTAGCAAATTATGAATAAATGTATGTGTACAAGTATGGAACCCATGTGTTCCCGATATATTTAATATGTAATTGATTGTTTTTTTCTTCGATAAGCACTTGTATTAAACGCACAAGGGGTGCAACCCAATACAATAGGAAACGGATAAGAACAACAACAACAACGACAAAAGAGAAAATAAAACTATCCTACACGCCAACATAAGCACAAGGATTGATAAGCCAAACCTCCTTCGTGCTATTTCCCCTACCTTTAGCAAGGATAGAAAATCAATCCCACCCCAAATTCTTAATGACAATCAAAATTTCGGTAGGATTCCAAATACAATCATTAAAAACCACTTTATTTCTTTCCAACCAAATGCACCAACAAACCAAAAGCCAAAGAAAAGCAAAAAAGCACGGTTTGATCAACCCCCTTAACATCGCACCAATATGCTCCACCACACCGAACCCCATCTCATCCTCCAATGCATCATCCATCGCCCCCACATCCAACTCCAAATCGGAACCCAACCAATTAAACACCTCCTTACAAACATTTCTCGTATGGATACACACAATAAAAAGATGACCCGCCGATTCTTCCTTCAAACCACACAGAGGACATAAAGTATCACTAAGAATTCTTTCCATACCACGTAAACAAAGAGCCCGACGAGTAGGTAAAGAATTAAACAACAAACTCCACCCGAAAACTTGCACTTTACTAGGAACTCTAGCTTCCCATAATCTTTTTAACTCTACTTTGCTCCCATCATTCAAAACAACTTCCAAAGTCCTTAACGAATAAATCCACCGAAAACAATCTTTAAACTAAAAACCATTGACATGCCTCCACCAAATCCACTTATCTTTCACCCCCGAATTTGGCGCCACCCCTTCCAAAAGGTTCATCAAATTACTCCAATCACAAGCTACCTCCCCCTCCAAAACCTCCTCCAAAAACCCAGATCCCACTTCCAAACATTATCCACCCAACCACCCATATTAGCAACACAAGAAGAAGAGGAAGAAGAAAAAGAGATAGCGGAGGAACTAATATTAGACATAGAATAAAAACTAAAGAGATGAGGAAAAAGCACCTTAAAAGGCGTAGGCCCCAACCAAGCTTATTCCCAAAAGCGAGTTCCTTCACCATCCCCAAGTCTCCTTGAAATGCAATTAGAAAACCACGGCATATCGTTAACTTCAAACCCGTAAACATTACGGACGTCCCTCCACCACAACGAAGATTTCAATAACATTCTATCTGGCATCACCCCACAAAGAGCCTTCATCCCCACACCATACCTAAACTCCATAAATTTGCTCCAAACCGCCACCCTATCCGACAAAAAACGCCAACCCCATTTACTCATCAAGGCAAGATTGAAAATCTCAATATTCTTCACTCCTACCCCCCCCCCCCCCTTTTTACACGGATGACAAATCTTCTCCCAACTAACCCAACACACCTTCCGGCATCCTTCACTTCTTCCCCATAAAAAGTCCATTTGAATTTTTACAATCTCATCCAAAACATTCCTCGGAGCTTTAAAGAAAGATAGCATAAAAATAGGGATACTATTAAGAACCGAATTAAGTAAAGTAACTTTACCTCCCAACGAAAGGTGCTTGCCATTCCAACCACTCAACCTCTTTTTAAGCTTAGAAATTAAACAAGACCACAAATCCTTCCTTCGATATGGTTACCGCCAACTGGAATGCCCAAGAACAAAAAAGGAAACTTCCCCACTTGACACCCCAAGAATAAAGAAGCCGCTTCAAGAACCTGCTCCTCCAAATGCACACCAAAAAGCTTACTTTTATTCAGATTAATGCACAACCCTGATACCAACTCAAACCCACGTAACAAAGCCTTGACACACCATAAATTTTCCTTAGAACCATCTCAAATAAGAACAATATCGTCCGCAAACTGCAGCATCTCAAAGGATATATCAGAAGAAACCTGAAAACCTTTGAAACTACCTTCGACCACCGCATTACGCATCATACCTGCTAAACCTTCTGCCACCAACAGAAAAAGGAACGGGGAAAGAGGATCCCCTTGACGTAATCCTCTAGAAGCCTCAAATTCCCTCATAGGAGAACCATTAACCAAAATAGAAATAGAACTAGAAAAGGCCGTACCTTCCATCCAAGATAACCACCTAGGACCAAAACCCATGCGCTTCAAAACATATCTAAGAAACCCCCAAGACACATAATCATATGCCTTTTGAAAATCCACCTTCAACACAAAACACTTTTTCTTACTCCTCTTAGCAAAATCCATCACCTAATTGAGCACTAGAACCCCATCAAACATTTGCCTTCCTTCAATGAACGCCGATTGAGACTTAGAGATCAACTTCCCCATCACAACCTTCAATCTAGCTGCCAACAACTTTGAAATTTACCGATACAAACAACCGACCAAACAAATTGGTCTAAACTCATCAATTCTTTGAGGACAATCCACTTTAGGAATAAGCGCCAAAAATGAAGCCGTAGCCGCTCTAGGAAGAGAACCCCGTTTATAAAACTCCTGAACAAAGTAAAACAACTCCTTATTGACAAATCTCCAAGTCTTCTTAAAGAACCCCAACCGAAAACCATCCGGACCCGGACTTTTCTCACAATCACTAAGCCAAATGATGTTCTTTATTTCCTCCATGGAAAACAGCTCCTCAAGAATCTTACTTTCCTCCATCGACAAAGCATTAAAACCAACTCCATCCAACACCGGCCTACCCATACAGGGCTCCGAAAACCGATGTTTAAAATGGTCAAACACCTCATCTTTGATCACATCGACATCCTCTAAAAGGCCACCATCCGAATTAAGACTCACAATATTATTCCTCCTAAATCTTCCACATTTAAATCGAGAACACCAAACACCTCCCTATTCCAAGATTTCAACTTAGCTTTAAGAATACAGAGCTTCTCCTTAAGAATGAACCCATATTTTCCACAGATGTCCATGGCCTTCCACTCCTTCTCCACAAAGGGAAGAAACTCCTCATGATCGAACCAACACTTGAACATCTTAAAAGGTTTTGGCCCCCAATCCACAAAATTACCCGCCAACCAACTCAGACAATGATCCGACAACGACCTCTCACCTACCATAATACCTTTTACTTTCCACAAATCAAGATGGGAATCCGAAATCAAAAAAAGATCCAACCTACTACAAGCACTCCCATTAAGATTGAACCAAGTAAATTTATTTCCCATGAGAGGAATATCAACTAAATCCATCCTTGTCAAGAAAGAATGAAATTCATCCGCTTCCCTTAGATTAAAGGAATTTGACCTTCCTTTTCTCTCCTCCACACAATGAATAGCGTTGAAATTACCCCCCACACACCAATAACCATCCGAAAACGATTCCTTCACACGACAAAGATTGGACCAAAAAACTCTCTTTTTATCAATCATACAAGATCAAAAATGACATGAACACCCACAAAAACCTCCCCCACGAAGCTTGAAATAAGATCAAAAAGACCTAATTTCCAGAAAATAAGAAGCCCACCCGACCTCCCCACCGCCCACTTAGCACTCCACCCCACCAATTCACCCATCCATAAAGACTCCAACCCAAACGAATCAAGATTATGCAATTTTGTTTCTTGAACAAAACACACATCGGCATTAGCCACCTTTAACGTATTTTGCAAACATTTCCATTTGTCCCTCCCATCACACCCACGTAAATTGAAAGAAACAATAATCATTGAGAACCAAGTAGAGAAGCATCCTTCAAACCATTGTTCCTTTTATCTTGATTTTCCTTCAATCTAATTGCTTCAATTTGTTGAGAAACCGAACCGCCTCTTGACATGCCCAAACGTCTAGCTCTCGACCAAATTTCCTCAGCATTAAACCCAAGATCTTTGTTCTTTCAAAACCTCTTGTTGGATTGCACAACACCAGAATCGGAGTTGACATTACCACACATGACAGAACCACCAGAAAATTTATTAGACATTGAATCCTCTTCCTCCAGTAAATTAACGTTGACATTCTGATTTGGCTTATCAAACAAAACACTACTGTAACCACAAATAGCATCTTTTAAAGCTACCACATCACCAGAATTACAAACCTTATATTCATTACTACCATTCACCCTGGGCCCCTCGGTATCAACACAAGGAACATTTGTAAAGTCTACCTTTTTACTATTGACAAAAATAGTAGATAAATCTTTCACCTTTTGGACCTTTATATTCTTTCTAACATCACACTCCCCTCCCGCATCTATCTCCACGCGCCTACACCCATCCATCATATCCAACTTCCTATTCCCCACCTCCTTACCAAAAGAACCTGTCTCCATCACATAAGACGTGTCAGACTCCACCTCTATTGAGTTTTCACAAGAATTATGATTAAAAAAACCACCAGGCTGTGTCTTTTTCTCAAAAACTCCAAAAAGTTGCTTTTTAAATATACCCAAAACAGAGTCATCTTTCTCTCCCTCCGACACGTCTTCCTCAAAAAGCATGTCCCCATCAAACCAGCAACCTAGCCATGTCCAAGTTCTTCTTTTTTCCCGTTGCATCATCGCTACAAATCAACACTCCAAATAGAGATGCTATAACCTCTAAGAATTCGTAAGATCAAGCGTGGCAAGGAATACCGTAGCAACGTACCCAGGTAACTCGTTCAAGGTCGACATCCTACAGTTGCTACCGCTTGATACTTGTAAACCACTATTTCCACCAATCCACCGCTCCCTCCACCAACGCATCAACATCATCATCCTCTGAACCCTCCAACAGACATAGGTTAGGGCCTAAAGGGGACACTTTAACATCAAAATAACCCTCCACAAAAAACTGGTTTTGGATATTATATGATTGTTATAATATATAAGTTATCTTTAGTCATATTTTTTATGTGATTGGTTATTATAATTTGTAGGTCATTTTTACTTATATTTTGTTATATATGCACTAAACATTTTTCCTCTTCAACAATAATTAAAATTGTTGTCGTTATTGTGAAAACTGTTGTCTTAAAGAATATGGGAATTTTTTTAGCTTTATTTTGTGTGAGCATTTCTTTTTAGTTAAGGCATTTCTTAAAAAAACGCCTTAACATGTTAGAGCTATTAAAGCAGTGCTTCGCGCTTTCGAAATTGTGTCGCGACTTGGAATCAATTTTCACAAAAGCAAGTTGATAGGAATAAATTCTAACGATCTTTTTTTGGACGCGGTTTCTCACTTTCTTTCTTGTAAAAAAGAAGAAAGTAATTTTTATTTTCATGGTATTCCGGTAGGTTTCAATCCAAGGAAGGAAGCTACTTAGGATCCTCTTGTGCTTAAAATGAAGAATCGTTTGGAAGGATGGACAAATCGCTTCTTGAACTTGGGAGGTAGAATTACCCTTTCGAAATCCGTGCTTAGTTCTTTAGCCATTTTTACTCTGTCTTTTTTCAAGATGCCGAGGATGGTGGTCAAGAGAATTTCTAGCATTCAAAAGAAATTCCTTTGGGGGGGGGGGGGGAGTGGAGGAAAAGAAAAGAATTCATTGGGTGATGTGGGAGTATGTTACTTTACCTTTGGAGGAAAGGGGATTAGGAGTAAAAAATATTGAGATGTTTAATTCTCCTTAACAAATGGATGTGGAGAATAATGGAAGGACAAGATTCTTTATGGTATAATATTTTGAAGACGCGTTATGGTGATCTAACTTATAGTGTGTTTGGGAGGGGGAAAGACTTCAAAGTATCCTCCTCTTTAAAATCCCCTTTCCCCAAACCTCAATAGGTTTAAGGTTTTATCCTTAATCACTTAGAAAACCTTAAGGAAGGGTTAAGAGTGTCTATCACCTTGCCTTACCCCTAATTTCTCAACTTACCTAATTTCTCTAACATTAGGTTTTTCTCCCGTGTTTACCCTTATCTTTAGGTAATATAAAAACATAGGTGGCGACTCTGTATTTTAAGTTAGAAACTTAAATTTAAAAGTCGTTCGTAAAAATTATGAAGGTTGAATTAATGTGTTTAATAATCATGAAAAATGGATGAATAAATACAAGTGGAGAGGAATATTGACTTGTTATTTCATGTGTGTTTGGCAGAAGGTGTTGTTATCATCTCAACTTTAACATTGATATTGTTAACTCTGTGAATTGGAGTTTTAATGTTTAATAGGGAATTTTCTATAATAACATCGACATGCTCATCCAGAATCTCTCTTATTTTAATTCAAATACATCAAGTTTAATTCTAAGATGGGGTATGTGTTACACCAATATTTTGCAATTGGTTTGCTGCCTTATCATGTGATTGAAAGGTATACTATTATATTTTACTTTTGGAGTTCATATTTCAAATATTCTAAAAATATTTATTAAGTTGAGTTTGTAACTTATTTTATTTTCAATAGACTACAGATGCTTTTAGTGTCTCAAACCAGACAAATTCTTGAAGTTCACACACTAATGAAGAAGGAAGAGAGGAAATTAAAAACCACTTGTATCTTAGATATGTTTTTTGTATTTTTTTATTGTTGTAGCATCTATTTTGATAGTTATTAAATAATTTTCATTACTTTGATATTTTGGTATGTTTGTAAGAATTGCTATTTTAAAAACATAGTTAAAATTTTCTTTCACGTTGTTTAAAATTTTTTATGGCGCATATAAAAAGTATTGTCAAAATTTGATTATTAAAAAAAATTAATTATAGGAAATAATTATTTATAAAAAAAAAGACATATAGCAACGAAAATACGTGGTGGATAAAGTTATTAAATAGTGTAGTTAATCGTTGCTATAGCCCTGATAAAGTTATTAGATAGGTGTGTGTTTTTCGGAATATTAGTTATTAGCATTATTATTGGACTATAGTTGTATTTGGACTTTTAATAGTTGTTGCGCTTTTAGGTTTATCATCCTTTAAGCGTATTATATAAAGTAGTGTCTTTGACACATTTGGGGTATCAAAACAAATCAATGAAGTTTATCTTTTTAATTAGTTTATCTCCTCTAGTGTAGGATTTACAGCTTTTAGTAGTTTTGTAAGGGTTCTAGATTTAGCATCCTATGGGCTCTTAATTGCATAGTTCACTTGTTTTTGTTTGACTTATTTTAAAGTGCAGTGTTTTAACTTTGTAATGATCTTCGTACGGATGTATACAAAGTGTAGTCTTTGAAATTTATTTTTGAAAAAGGAGGTCTATGAAGTAATTTGAAATGTTTTGAATTGAGCAAGCAATTGAGAACTACCTACCCTAAGTGTAAAGTCTTTCTTATTCTTAAAGTCCTTCGTCGAGGGAAAGAGACTGTCCACACCATTAGTTAGTGGAAAGTCCTTTCATTGGATGTAAATGGTCATCGAAAAGTCATCGAATAGTCATACGGATTATCCATACCATAAAGAGGGTAGGAAGTCTTTTGCATTGGATGTGAATAGTCATAAAAGGCAACAAGTAAGTATATCTTAGCATTTGGATGAACTATCATCATTCAGTCGAGGGATGAGATTATTTATATCGTAGGCAACATCGAAATGACAATGATCTTTAAATTGGAGGGACTATCATGATTTAAATCGGAGGTAATATTTGCTAAGGTATCCCTACGCTCGAGGGACTTGACTATTATTCGTCGAAAGGCAACATAAGAGAGGATTACCCTAAAGATGCGTGTGTTAACAAAAGTGGTTGATTTATTTAATCCTGAAAACTAGGGTTATTCTAGTTTGATTTAATCTTGCCATACAATCCTATTATCATCTAACAGTTATATAGTGCAGAAAATAAAAGCATAAAAATAAAGTCCTACGCTATTACAACGCTTCGGGGAGGGGGATTACATAACCAAAATTGGGGGATGCGGAAAACTAAAGTGCGGAAATTAAAGATCCTAATTACTATTACATCAAAAAATTGGCAACCTATACACCTTCTAGAATCTAAATGAACAATTAAATAAATAATTAAATGAATAAAAATTATAAGTAATTAAATGAATAAAAATTAACACACATGCGACAATCATAGAGTATGAGATGAGAAGAGAAGGTCGCGAATTGAAAAAAATTGATGTTTGAAAATAGGTGAGATAAAAACCTAAGTCTAAAGGTTATTACTAAATTAATTATAAACCTAAAATTAAATCAAAGTTAAATTAATAAAACCTAATTACTAAGTTAATCATAATCCTAAAATTAAATCAAAGTTAAATTAATGAAACCTAATGACTAAGTTAATTATAAACCTAAAATTAAATCAAAGTTAAATTAATAAAACCTAATTACTATATTTTTTGTTGATTTTAAGGTTTTCCTAAAATAGGGTTTATGGCTAAAAAATAGAGATTTTTCCAAGGTTATCAAGGAAGTGGCAAGTGATTAGAAAAGACAATGGAGTGATGGGAAATAGAATTTACATCTGCTCCCCTTTGGCCAAAGGAATTACCTGCACAAATAGGGTAATAATAATAAGAATCACTACAACAAATATAATCTTTAGCAGCACCCCTACGAGAGCGCTTTTAGGAAAAAGCACTCTTATAGATTTCGCTAAAAACAAAAAATAAACAAGGGAAAAAAGCGCTGGTAAATGGTGGGGGTACGAGAGCGCTTTCTAGAAAGCGCTGGTAAAGGGTGGGGGTACAAGAGCGCTTTCAAAAAGCGCTGGTAAAGGGGGGGGGTAAGAGAGCGCTTTCAAAAAGCGTCGGTAAAGGGGGGGGGGGTACGAAAGCGCTTTCTAAAACAAAATTAACAAAACACGCTATTTGCCTTCAGTACTGTTCTTCTCTAAGCTAACGAAACCCATATCTCCCTTTGCTCTGCTACTGTTCTCACGCGAAATCGCCACCGTAGAGCCCTACGTTCATCTCCTTCTCTTCACTGCAACCACATTCATCCTACAATCATCTTCTTCTCTTTGCCACCGTAGCTCAGCAACAAAGTTCACACGCGAAGATAACAAATCTTGTTCGCCACCGTATCTTCCCATATCTTCCCATTCTTCCCACTCTGCAACCCATATCTTCCCATTCTGCATAGCTGAGTTCGAATCAATTTTGATTTTCACATCAGGTATCTTTGATTTTGATTCTGCATAGTTGGGTTTTATATATGCTCGGCTTTGATTTTGAATACAGTCATTGCAATTGGCATTAGGGTTTGTTTAATCAGCAAAGGTTTTATCAGTCATTGCAATTGGCGTTAGGGTTTGTCAAATAGCAATGGTACAGAGCTATAGTGTTGCGAAATTTGAACTGCACATTGTTGCTTTCTGATACGGATGATTGTTATTTGTCACATTTAATTTGCAGTAGAAAAATAAGCTTCTATTACTTGTCACATTTGCAGTAGAAAATATATAAAAGAAATAAAGGAGAAATATAAAACCCACCAAAGCATATATTAAGCAGCCAGTGTTTTTACTTATTCTATGTGGACTTTACTTTTCTAATTCATAATATGCTCTTGTAGAATTTGTTAGATAATTTTAAATGATGAGTTGTCATATTAACTTGGAATATACTTGAGAGTTGAGAGATATACAAAAGAAAGGGATATAATCTTAACTTTCTTTATGCATTCATTCTGCTGAAGTTATCAAAAGTAAATAATTTAATTAAAAAGTTTACCAAAAAGAAAAATATCACAAACAAGTAGAGTTGAATATCAATAAAAAAGAAGAGTTAGAAGTGAAAAACAATAGTTACCAACTTATCTGCCTTGGATGTGTCATACTGGTTTCATTGGTTTTAACCATTTGATATAGGTACATGTGGTCTCCCTTATTGTTTTACTTTTGTGTTGCAAATGTTAGGAGTTCCTAAATAGTTTATTCAGTAAATTCCTAAATTGTTGAATCTGGCTTATTAGTAAATTTCTTTATCCAATTACTGGTATTATGATGAATTTTGCAGTATAGAAACTAACTTTAATATGTTCAATTTAGATTGGGGTTTTTTTGATATTGTGTTAGTAGTGGTGTATTTAACTGCATCGTGTGTGTTTAATTTTACAGTTACTTTGAAGGCTCTGGTTTCTACTTGTACAACGCCGATTCAAACCTACCCTGTCTCCCACATCAAGTCCAACTCAGGTTACTAGCTCTTTCTTCTTGCTCATAGTTTGTTGTTTTCTGCTTATAGTTTATTGTTTATGGTTCTATTTAATTTCAATTTAGTGTCTCTCAACCAGTTTTTTGGATCTCATTAGGTATTGCTTAAGTGTTGCTTATTCACAGTAGTATATTTTTGTACTATAGTTGCATAACATTATATTTCAAGACTTGAGTGGTTTGACAAGATTTATTTCTATTATTCACACTTTAAAAGTTCTAAAGATCTTAAGAAGGATATTTGCAAAGAAATCTAGTTGAATTTGCCATGTTAGAATTTCCCCTAGTTTTTGTGTTTGCCTTTGCTATGCTAATCTACTATTGTTTCGTGTGTAGTGATGTATTTGTTAGTAGTGGTGTATTTAACTGCATCGTGTGTGTTTAATTTTACAATTACTTTGAATCCTCTGGTTTCTACTTGTACAACGCCGATTCAAACCTACCCGTCTCCCACATCAAGTCTAACTCAGGTTACTATCCCTTTCTTCTTGCTTATAGTTTGTTGTTTTCTGCTTGTAGTTTATTGTTTATGGTTCTATTTAATTTCAATTTAGTGTCTCTCAGTCCATTTTTTGGTTTGTGGACTTATATTACCTTGAAATAAGGTAATGTCTTCTTTAAGAAATCGGGTATTCTGATTAGGTATTCTGATTAGGTATTCTATTATTCACACTTTATAGGATCTCATTAGGTATTCTGATCAAAACATAATGATGATAGCTATTTGTTAGACGCTGGCCTTAGGATCTAGAGGGGGGGTGAATAGATCGTTCACAGTTTTACGGATTTAAACGACTTTTCAGCAGAAGTGATTCTGAATCGACTCGCGTCTATTCCGAACCACTATCGAAACGATTATATATGTGTTTAAAAACCAGTCAAAGACTTGAGTTGAATGATAAGAGTATATGTTGCAGAATCAAAGCGTTTCTCTTATTGAAAATCAGATTAACTTTTTGTATGATGGACAATGTTTGCAATGCAGTAAGAGTGATAGAAACAAATATACAAACACTTGGTGATAATGATCAAATTGAAGGTAATTCAATGTGTGGTGGATTGTGATGTTTATGTAAGTACTTAATTCACAATCTTAACACTCGAATCGTTGATCAATTTGCTATTATAACCAAATATGAACAGAAAGTAAATGAAAAGGTAAAAACGACAAGAACACGATATTTGTTTAGGCAGTTCGTCGATCGTCCTCGCTACGACTACGTCTGCCCCCAATTCCAAATTGAAATTGGGTAATCTTTCATTAATGTTGAAAGTAGTATATACAAAGAAGATAACAAAGCGATAAACGATAAACCAATTATGTTGATCCTTTGAATCTTCTTCCTCCTTAATCTTGAGCAAGATCAAGGTTATCCAAGAGCTTCACTTTAATTCCCTTCTGCAGTGTCTTGATTCCTTGAACTCCCCGTTCCTCAATCGTTACACTCAGCCGAATCCTCAATGAACGCCTCTTGATAAAAACCCCCAAGAACCACCCGTCGTGGAGGACAAAACCCGCAGATTTTATTCACCAACAAACCCCACAAACCTTCACCCACTAGGAATCTTCAATTCCGTTCCATGGACGTTATCGAACTCATCACTAACCCGCAACGCAAGAATGATTATGTGTAATTGTGTTGGAGATGATGAAGAACGAAGATGAGAAGCGTTTGTGTATCTTTCAGTCGTTGGTGTTGTGTTGAATAATGAACCTTTGATAATATATAAGATAGCTTAGCAGTTGGAGATGAGAAAAACAGAATTTTTGGCATTCTTGATCAGTTAGGTCGACCTCTTGTAGAGCTTAGGTCGACCTAGCAGTGCTTGCAGAATTTTGCTCCCAGTTAGGTCGACCTGTTTAAGGAGTAGGTCGACCAGAATCCTCTCAAAATGCATTCTGGGGACATTTTCACAGATTAGGTCGACCTAGTCGTTGTGTAGGTCGACCTAGCAGACTGGTATGTAAATTTCATCAATTTAGGTCGACCTGGATGATGTGTGAGTCGACCTAGCAGAAGTATGTGGATTTTTCTCCATTTTAGGTCGACCTGGGTTGACAGTAGGTCGACCTAACTGCTGGTTTTCTGCATTCTTCTTGATCTGCTTGTGTTGAGTCGACCTAAAGTATAATAGATCAACCTGTACTTGTCATGAGTGATCAATGCTTGCTTTTCTTTGAGTTTTCTGCTTCCGCCTTGTTGTTTGAATGCTCATTTGAGTTTGCCATAAATCAAAAACATCTTTGAGTGTAATCTTGTATTCACATGCTCCCCCTTTTTGATGATGGCAAACCATTAGTCGAAGCTTTGGTGGTAAGTGATAAAGACTCAACAAAGCTCCCCCGTACATCCAGCATCTATCTCTCAACAAGTCAATCTCTCAACACAGCTCCCCCGTACACTCAGCATCTATCTCCCCCTTTGTCAACATCAAAAAGAGATACAACGAAAATAGAAGAGTAACGAGAGAACCATAGATAAAATTCTAGCATTCATAAAAAGGTAGTCAGTTATAGCATGAGAGTCAGATGAGCAAGAGCGATATATGTATGAAGTCACTATAAGCATGTTAATTGATAGCATATTATAGTATCAATAATATTTTTGGAAGTGAACAACAATAACGTTACCGCTTTCTCAACTTTAATGGCAGCCTTTAATCAATGTGGAATGACGCCTGGCTAGATGATGAACTACCTTTACGCTAAGAAAAATGTTAGCAAGAGAGAACATATATATATATATAAAGTAAAGGAAGAATATTAAGAGAGAACAAAAGTAATTAGCCCAAATTAGAGATATCGAGTATCCCTAATTCCCTACGAATGTTGAAGTATTGCTCCGTTGCTAGAGGTTTGGTGAATATGTCAGCTAGTTACTTCTTGCTTTCTACATGTTCAAATGTAACGTCTCCTTTTTCTACATGATCTCGTAGAAAGTGATGTCTTATTTCAATATGCTTGGTACGTGAGTGTAAGACAGGATTTTTACTCAAGTTTATGGCACTTGTGTTATCGCACATGATAGGTATGCGATCAAGCTTAATACCAAAGTCAAGAAGTTGTTGCTTGAGCCATAATATTTGTGCACAACAGCTTCCAGCAGCTACATATTCTACCTCAGCAGTAGATAATGCAACCGATACTTGTTTCTTGCTATGCCAACTTATCAATGAATTTGAGAATAGATGACACGTTCCACTGGTGCTTTTTCTATCGGATTTGCAGCCAGCAAAATCTGAATCAGAGAATCCTGCCAAATGACACTCATTTCCCTTTGGATACCATAGGCCATATGTAGTAGTTCCACGTAAGTATCACAGAATTCTTTTGACGGCTTTCAAGTGAGATTCTTTTGGACAAGATTGATATCTTGCACACATACACACACTAAACATGATGTCTGGTCTTGAGGCAGTAAGATACAATAGTGAACCTATCATACCTCGGTATAATTTTACGTCAACCTCTTTACCTTTCTCATCTTTGTCTAGATTAGTATTTGTTGCCATAGGTGTGTCAATTTCTTTTGCTTCACTCATTCCAAATCTTTTGAGCAGCTCCGTACAGTATTTAGTTTGATTCACAAACGTTCCATGACTGAGTTGCTTGATTTGTAGGCCAAGGAAGAAATTTAGCTCACCCATGAGACTCATCTCAAATTCACTCTGCATAAGCTTAGAAAAATCTTTGACATGTTTTGCATTAGTCGACCCAAATATAATGTCATCTACATAAATTTGGACTAAGAGAATATCTTTATCTTTTCTTTTAATAAAGAGAGTAGTGTCAACTTTACCCCTAGAGTACCCTTGACTAAGGAGAAACTTGCTCAAACGTTCGTACCAAGCCCGAGGGGCTTGTTTAAGACCGTATAGAGCACGTTTCAGCTTATAGACATGAGTTGGGTACATGTAATTCTCAAAGCCGGGTGGCTGAGCAACATAGACTTCTTCATTTATATAGCCATTTAGAAAGGCACTTTTAACATCCATTTGGAATAGTTTGAAGTCTTTAGAACAAGCATAAGCAAGTAAGAGACGAATAGCTTCGAGACGTGCTACAGGAGCGTATGTCTCTTCATAATCAATACCTTCCTCTTGATTATAACCTTGGGCAACTAATCTAGCTTTGTTTCTAGTAATAACGCCGTTTTCATCAAGTTTGTTACGAAAAACCCATCTAGTGCCTATTACTTGATGATCTCCCGGATGAGGGACTAAGTCCCAAACATCATTCCGTTTAAATTGGTTTAATTCTTCTTGCATGGCCATTAGCCAATGCTCATCAAGTAATGCATCCTTAGCGTTTTTCGGCTCAACTTGTGAAACAAAAGCAAAATGATGACAGAAGTTACTTATCTTTGAGCGTGTTGTAACGCCCCTTGAGATGTCTCCTATTATATTGTCAATTGGATGGTCTTTCACGTTTGTCCAGGACTTGGGAAGTTCTTCATTGTTTGAGATGCTTTCTTTTTCATTTTCATTGTGAGACTCATCTTTCTCTCTCTCAGCATCTTTCTTTACAATACTTTCATCCTCATCTTCCTTATCCTTGACAATGTCTTCAGTGGATGGACCTGCACCATTAAATGAAAGACCTTTCTCGACATATTTTGCATAAGATTCATCAAAAGAAACGTGTACTGACTCTTCTACTATAAGTAATCTCTTATTATATATTCGATATGCTTTGCTAGATTGTGAGTAACCAAGGAATATGCCCTCATCAGCTTTAGCATCGAATTTGCCAAGATTATCCTTACCATTGTTCAAAACAAAACACTTGCAACCGAATACATGGAGATGAGATACATTTGGTTTTCTACCTTTTAGTAATTCATAGGGAGTTTTGTTCAGTATAGGACGTATTGTTATCCTATTCAAAACATAACATGCTGTACTAATCGCGTCAGCCCAGAAATACTTTGGTAGATTACCCTCATTCAGCATTGTTCTTGCCAGCTCCTCTAGAACCCGATTTTTACGTTCAACTACTCCATTTTGTTGAGGTGTTCTAGGAGCTGAAAAGTTATGCTCAATTCCATGTTTATCACAGTATTTTTCAAAAAGAATGTTTTCAAACTCTCCACCGTGATCACTTCGAATTGCAACTATTTTGTTGTTTATTTTGTTTTGACATAATCTTGCAAATTGTGTGAAAGCTGGAAAAGTTTGATCCTTACTAGGTAGAAAGATTGTCCAACAAAATCTCGAGTAATCATCGACAATGACAAAACCATAGGTGTTTCCACCTATGCTTTTAGTCCTTGAAGGGCCAAAGAGATCCATGTGAAGTAGTTCAAGAGGGCGTGATGTTGAAACCACGTTCTTTGATTTAAAAGAGATTTTTGTTTGCTTTCCCTTTTGACAAGCATCACATAGATGATCTTTTGAAAACTTCATTTTAGGTAAGCCGATTACTAAATCTTTTGAGACAACTTTATTAAGTAAGTCAAAATTTATGTGGGCGAGACGTCTATGCCACAGCCATGAGTCATCGCCTAGAGCAACTAGACACTTGGTACTAGACTTAGATACCTCATCCATGTTTAGCATGTAGATGTTGTTTACTCTTAAGCCCTTAAACATAATGTCTCTTTTCTTAGTATGTTCTATTGTGCAGCCAGAATTTGTAAACATTACTTTAAATTCTTTGTCACACAATTGACTTATACTTAAAAGATTATGTTTAAGACCTTCTACTAGCAGCACATCAGTTATAGTAGTGGTAGAAGGGTTACCTACACTTCCTTTACCAAGTATGGCTCCCCGATTGTTATCTCCATAGGTGACATACCCCTTTTTCTTTGCTTGAAACTCAACGAAAAGAGATAGGTCTCCAGTCATGTGTCTTGAACATCCGCTATCAAGGAACCACAACCTTTCGGCAATGTCAAGACACTTTTCCTGCAAGATTAATTTAAAGAGGGGGGTCCCCAATTTTCATTGGGTCCTTGGTAGTGAGTACACAATTTGTTGCACTTAGGCAACCATTGAAATACTCCTTTAGGAACTAAAATTCTCCTAAATTTGCATTTTTCAATGGTATGTCCCTTTTTGCAACAATAATGACAGGTAATATGATGAGAATATGGAGTTTTGCTAGTTGATATTTTTGGTACAAAAGTGTATTTGCTATATAAAGGAGTATACGATCTTTTGAACTTGTTTGGATCAACCGCAAAAGTCACTTTTGGTTGTAGAGCCTTGTCTAACTTGGCTTTTAGATCTCTTACTTCTTTTTGCCAAATGTGACATGTCTCATAACCAAACCATGATGTAGGATCTATTTCAACTTTGTCCTTTTGAATGTCTAGCATAGATTGTTTTAAAGCTTCCATATCCTTTTCGGTTTTCTCAACTTTTGATTCAAGATATGAAAATATTTTCTTATTTGAGGCCAAAAGTTTGAAAGCTTTAATTGCATCTCTATGTAATTCTTCAAAAGCAAGTTTTAGTTGAGAATGAGATACCTTATCTACGAGTTCAGGTTTAAGATGACTTACATCTTTCTTTTTCTTGTTTTGATGAGCCATGAAACATAGGTTTGCTGATTCTTCTTCATCGCTTGATGAGCTTTCACTAGATGAATCACTTTCCCATGCTATGTAAGCTCTTTTAGATTTGTTATGACCTTTGCTTTGGTTCTTCTCCTTTTCTTTCTTAAGGTATGGACAATCCGGTTTGTAGTGACCGGCTTTCCCACAATTGAAGCAAAGACCTTTGATCTTTCCTTTGTTGTCGTCATCTTATTTGAACATGTTTGATTGCTTTCTATAGTTGATCAAGCCTTTGTCGGAATGTTTTGCTCCATTTTTCTTTAGATATTTGTTGTATCTTCGCACAAACAGTCCCATTTCCTCATCATCGGAGTCTTCGTCATCACTTGTGTCACTATCCTTTGGCTCTCGTTTTGAGGTCTTGGAGCTCGAAGCTTTTAGAGCTATTGACTTCTTCTCTACCTCTTTCTCCATGTTCTTTTCTTTCTTTGTCCTTTTCTCATGCATGTCAAGGCATTTAAGGTGTTGTTCATGTTCCTCTAGTTTACCAAATAGAGTTGTGATGTCTAAAGTGTTTAGATCATTTGCTTCCTTTATTGCTGTAACTTTGGGTTGCCATTCCCTGTTCAAGCATCTTAAGATTTTGTTAGTAGCAACTGCATTGGAAACAGGTCTATCAAGTGAATTTAACCGATTTTTCAGATGAACGAATCTCTTCTGCATGTTTTCGATGGATTCACCATCTTCCATGTGGAAGAGTTCGAACTCTTGAGTTAACGTATTGATCCTAGCTAGTTTGACATCATCCGTTCCCTCGTGGGCAACTTGCAATGTGTCCCACATAGCTTTAGCTGATCTACAATGGGAAACGTGATAGTATTCATCAACTCCTAGAGCTGAGATTAGAATGTTTCTCGCTTTCCAATCGTATGCATATCTCTTTTCATCTTCAGCATCCCAAGTATTTTCTGGTTTTGGAACAACTGCACCAGCTGCATTTGTCATGGTGATCTGAAAGGGACCATTGACAATAGCTGTCCAGATGTTCCTATCAATTGCATTGATGTGGACACACATACAATCCTTCCAATAGCCATAGTTTTCACCGTTGAAAACTGGAGCTCTATTATGAGCCCCTTTAGGTCCAGAAGCCATCTTTCCAATAAGTGTTTCACGTAGCACGGAATAAACCAGAGCTCTTGATGCCACTTGTTAGACGCTGGCCTTAGGATCTAGAGGGGGGGTGAATAGATCGTTCACAGTTTTACGGATTTAAACGACTTTTCAGCGGAAGTGATTCTGAATCGACTCGCGTCTATTCCGAACCACTATCGAAACGATTATATATGTGTTTAAAAACCAGTCAAAGACTTGAGTTGAATGATAAGAGTATATGTTGCAGAATCAAAGCGTTTCTCTTATTGAAAATCAGATTAACATTTTGTATGATGGACAATGTTTGCAATGCAGTAAGAGTGATAGAAACAAATATACAAACACTTGGTGATAATGATCAAATTGAAGGTAATTCAATGTGTGGTGGATTGTGATGTTTATGTAAGTACTTAATTCACAATCTTAACACTCGAATCGTTGATCAATTTGCTATTATAACCAAATATGAATAGAAAGTAAATGAAAAGGTAAAAACGACAAGAACACGATATTTGTTTAGGCAGTTCGTCGATCGTCCTCGCTACGACTACGTCTGCCCCCAATTCCAAATTGAAATTGGGTAATCTTTCATTAATGTTGAAAGTAGTATATACAAAGAAGATAACAAAGCGATAAACGATAAACCAATTATGTCGATCCTTTGAATCTTCTTCCCCCTTAATCTTGAGCAAGATCAAGGTTATCCAAGAGCTTCACTTTGATTCCCTTCTGCAGTGTCTTGATTCCTTGAACTCCCCGTTCCTCAATCGTTACACTCAGCCGAATCCTAAATGAACGCCTCTTGATAAAAACCCCCAAGAACCACCCGTCGTGGAGGACAAAACCCGCAGATTTTATTCACCAACAAACCCCACAAACCTTCACCCACTAGGAATCTTCAATTCCGTTCCATGGACGTTATCGAACTCATCACTAACCCGCAACGCAAGAATGATTATGTGTAATTGTGTTGGAGATGATGAAGAACGAAGATGAGAAGCGTTTGTGTATCTTTCAGTCGTTGGTGTTGTGTTGAATAATGAACCTTTGATAATATATAAGATAGCTTAGCAGTTGGAGATGAGAAAAACAGAATTTTTGGCATTCTTGATCAGTTAGGTCGACCTCTTGTAGAGCTTAGGTTGACCTAGCAGTGCTTGCAGAATTTTGCTCCCAGTTAGGTCGACCTGTTTAAGGAGTAGGTCGACCAAAATCCTCTCAAAATGCATTCTGGGGATATTTTCACAGATTAGGTCGACCTAGTCGTTGTGTAGGTCGACCTAGCAGACTGGTATGTAAATTTCATCAATTTAGGTCGACCTGGATGATGTGTGAGTCGACCTAGCAGAAGTATGTGGATTTTTCTCCATTTTAGGTCGTCCTGGGTTGACAGTAGGTCGACCTAACTGCTGGTTTTCTGCATTCTTCTTGATCTGCTTGTGTTGAGTCGACCTAAAGTATAATAGATCAACCTGTATTTGTCATGAGTGATCAATGCTTGCTTTTCTTTGAGTTTTCTGCTTCCGCCTTGTTGTTTGAATGCTCATTTGAGTTTGCCATAAATCAAAAACATCTTTGAGTGTAATCTTGTATTCACACTATTTATTATCTTGACAGAATTCCTTAGTACCTGATAGAGAAACCAAGAAGCATTTGTTTAGCGTAATTAAGACATGTATAAGACATGGATGAAATCAAACCGATTATCGAAAGAGTACGAGAAAGGGGTATGGGAATTCGTTGAGTTTGCGGGTGCGCACTCCGAAGACCCGCTTCGAATGCCGTGTCCTTGCTTGGGTTGCTGTTATGGGGGTAAGTTTGACGGGAATCAGTTGGCATCCCATTTACTACGGTTTGGAATTGATAGAAGTTATACATGTTGGACAATGCATGGTGAGAAAAGTAACGGGAATGCTGAGTCGAGGTGTAATAGAAAGTATGCTTCAAACGACGATTGCACAGACACATACGATTGCGATCGAGTCGAAGAGATTGCAGAAGCGCTTGAAGAAGATCTTGAGGATTGTCCCAAAATGTTTGAGAGGTTGGTAAGCGATGCAGAGAAACCGTTGTATGATGGTTGTTCAAAATTCACAAGATTGTCTGCGGTGTTAAAGTTGTACAACTTAAAGGCGGACAATGGATGGTCGGATAAAAGTTTCACAGAGTTATTAGCCCTTATGAAAGATATGCTACCAGAGGATAATGTTCTTCCCAATCGAACGTATGAAGCCAAAAAGATGTTGTCCTCTATTGGCATGAGCTATGATAAGATACATGCATGTCCAAACGATTGCGTTTTGTTTCGAAACGAGTATGCAGTGTTGAATGAGTGTCCTAAATGTGGTGCCCCTCGATATAAGAAAAAGTTGAATTATGGTCAAAATTACGAATAGCCTTGATTTGACCAAATACCAAAAGGTTTTTGGCCAAATACGAATAATCTTGATTTGCCCAAAAACCAAATAGTTTTTGCCCAAAAAAAACAATTGGGATACCCCTTGAGGTCAAGGGGTAAAGCTCCATCTACTTGGCCAATCCATAGGAAACCTGTTCATAAACCACTGCAATGTTCCGGTTAAGAAAACAAATGGAGAAAATAGAAAAGTGATTAAAATAAAATCAAAAAATATATAAATCAAATAAAAACCTGATTATAAATCGAATAAAATAAGATCACAAACCTACAAATTTTTTGATATTTTTTGAAAATATGAAAATAGAAATTAAATCAAATAAAATAGAAAAAAATCTCCTTGTTCCTTTTGATCTTTCAATCTACAAGCCTTACCTTCTTACCAATTGGGCTATGTTATTTGTTTGAAATGAAAAGCCAATGGAAGGTATATGAAGCATAGGCAAACATATTTCTATTTATTAAAATATAACAATTTAAGAGTAAACGGTTATATTTTAAATAGACTTTAAATCAAATATTTATAAAAATAGGATATCAATGTAAATTAACCCTAAATTTTTATAAAACTCAATTTTTGAAATAGCTTCGAATTTTTGAAAAGTGTGGGCAAATTTTGGGGTACGACACCTGCTACCGCAATTATGAAGTTGTCCCTCTCATATTAAAATAATCTATAAAATTTGTTTTCTGAACCTTGAGGACAAGGTTTAAGTAAATTCGGCGGCAATGATATAGGCGTATAATATAGTTCTAGTTTATAATAGTAGTTATTAATATTATTATTGGAATATAGTTATAGTTGGACTTTTAATAGTTGTTGAGCTTTTAGGTGTATCATCCCTTAAGAGTATTATATAATGTAGTGTCTTTGACACATTTGGAGTATCAAAAGAAATCAATGAAGTTTATCTTTTTAATTAGTTTATCTTTCTAGTGTAGGATTTATAGCTTTTAGTAGTTTTGTTAGGGTTCTAGATTTAGCATCCTATCAATATAAGCCACTTTTTCAAAGATTAACTAAGTATACAATTTATCAGAAATGACATGTTTACACTATAAATGACACTTACACCATATTTCTATACGGTTTTGTTTTATTAAAATGTTTAATAATTATTTTTACTTTTCATGACACACACATCAAGTCATGCACATGTTATATTCTATACGGTGTAGGTGTAATTTGTTTGATTTTCAGTGTACATATAGCAAAAAATTTATAGGCTATTTTGGACGTTTCTTTATCATGCATGTTAATAGTTATTTTTCAGATCCAACGACGTCAAGTGCAACTTATTCACAATTTTCACTTCAAGCTACTTTGAATTAATTTCTCAAAAACCTCTCTCTCCCTCACGGTTAAAGAAAAGAAGGTAAATTGAGCTGCAATGCCCATTTCTTCTTTAATATATTAAATCACTAATAAAGGAAAGAAACATGTAGTATTTTAGAATCTGTTTATTTTAATAATACTTTTCTTTTATATATGGGTTACCTAAATCACTAATAAAGGAAAGAAACCCGTAGTATTTTAGAATCTGTTGATTTCAATAATACTTTTCTTTTATATATTGGCTACCTAAATCACTAATAAAGGAAAGAAACCTATAGTATTTTAGAATCTGTTTATTTTATTAATACTTTTCTTTAATATATGGGCTACCTAAATCACTAATAAAGAAATGAAACCCGTAGTATTTTAGAATCTGTTTATTTTAATAATACTTTTCTTTTATATATGGGCTACCTAAATCACTAATAAAGGAAAGAAACCCGTAGTATTTTAGAATCTGTTTATTTTAATAATACTTTTCTTTTATATATGGGTTACCTAAATCACTAATAAAGAAAAGAAACTCATAGTATTTTAGAATGTGTTTATTTTAATAATACTTTTCTTTTATATATGGGTTACTTAAATCACTAATAAAGGAAAGAAACCCATTGTATTTTAGAATCTGTTTATTTTAATAATACTTTTCTTTTGCATATGGGTTACCAACACATGTAAAAATATACTTTAGCTAGGGCAGAAGTATTGGTTATTCATTTTTGCAGACCACATGGCATGTGAACCAAGTAAAGAATATTGAAATCAAATCTATTAAATACCACACATGTTAAATTTATTAACCATATTTGCAGAGAACCCCATATCTTTCACACTTCACTCAAAACTTATATTATCAAACATGAACACAGAAAACCTTGCCCAAGTGATAGGTTCAGCTTATTTAAATAGAATAGGTGTAGTCTATGCCGTAATTAAAGAGGATCCATCTATTTTGGAAAACATAGATAAAATCCAATTTGTACAAACTCCTTTGCATATCGCTGCCTTGATGGGTCATCTCGAATATGCCATTGAAATTATGAATTTGAAACCTTCATTTGCTACGAAGCTAAATTTGGAAGGTTACACTCCCATTCATTTTGCTATGCTCCACAATACTGATGTTGTTAGGGAAATGATCCCCGCTTCTCTTCTTAGGGATAACAGCCAAATGGAGATGGTGTCTTACTTGGTTGGTATCAATAAAGATCTTGTTAGAGTTAAAGCAAGAGAAGGCTTGACTCCACTTCATTTAGCAAGTAAATTAGGGGAGGTTGAACTTTTAGCTAAATTCCTCACTGTTTGTCCGGATTCCATTAAAGATGTAACTGTGAAAGGTGAATCTGCATTGCATATTGCTGCCAGGATGAAACAATATAAGGCCCTTGAATTTCTTCTTACGTGGCTCCAAGAAAATTGTGGAAGAGGTGCTAAAAAGCTGAAATGGGAAATACTGAATCTGAAAGACTACAATGGCAACACTGCTTTGCACATTTCAGCCCTTAGTAGTGAACCAAAGGTATTCTCTTGATTAAATTCACATGTCTCCTTCATATATGTAACGGGTTAAAAAATCCTTTTGTAATGTGACTAAAAATATATTATTTGAGTATGTTTTTTAATTAATAATTAATATTTTTTATAATATTTATTATAAAAATTCTATTATTTTAATTATAATACTTTTTTTATTCATACTATATTTTTTAATATGTTTACTTAAAAATTAGTACAATGCAGGTTTAAAATTGTTTGAGCATTTTTTTATAAAATTGTCCACTGGTTTTTAAAATACACTATAACTGCAGTTTGATTCATGGTGGAGGACACCACATTAGCAATAGTGTGGTTGAATGTTAGAACTGGGTATGAAGAGTTCAATTTAAAACAAAGAATGTTACATTCAAAAAACAAAGTGTCCCTTACTTTTAAAATATTTTAAAAAAAATATATGTGATAATTAATATGGGATGGAAAAGTAGTTGTAACATGAACAATCTCTAACAAGTTGTATTATTCAATTATAATTATTTGGTAGCACAGTCTCTTGAATATCTGGCAAACACTGGAATGAGCTTTGATGGAATGAACTCCGACAAGAAAAAAGCAATTGATTTAGCAAGTACTCCAGAGATGAAGAAAATATTAACAAGTGCTAAAGAAAAACGTCTCTCAATAATGACTAAGGTCGGCATTCTTGATGCCATGACTTGGATAAGTAGAATTAGAAGTGATATAACAGAGGAACAGCGTAACACTTGGTTGATAATTGCAACTCTTGTTGCAACTGTAACCTATGAATCAACAGTGAATCCTCCGGGTGGAGTTTTCCAGGTTAGTGCAAGTGATGACAACAATATGAAAATCAAGTCTGGAGATATGTATTATTCTACCCGAGGAAATGCTGGGAAATCGATCTTGTCAAAAACTAGTTTCATGGGTTTTTCATTAGCGAATATGCTTTCCTTTTCTTTATCAATTGTAGCAATAGTAATTATGACCCCAGGGGGAGTACTAAGGCCCCTCGTGTTAGCTCCGGTCACTTTTTTTACTCTTTGCTATCTAATTGCTATGCCAGCAATATCTCCTACTCATACCAACACTATTATTCTCAGCATCCCTATGTATTCAATTTTTTTATTGGCGGGTTTTATGTTTTATTTCTTTGGGGACCTTATTATTATAAAAAAGAGAATAATCTCTTGTTACAAATGCATGAGAGCAACTCAAAGTCAAACCTGCATGAGAGCAACTCAAAGTCAAACCTGCATGAGAGCAACTCAAAGTCAAACCTCTGAAACCCGTGTTTAGACAATATAGTTTCATTGTCTATTTGAAGTTTTCAATATATTATTTGGTTCAATCTTAGAAAATTATGAACAAATGTATGTGTACAAGTATGAAATCCATGTGGTCCCGATATATTTAATATGTAATTGATTGTTATAATACATAAGTTATCTTTAGTCATATTTTTTTTATGAGATTGGTTATTATAATTTGTAGGTCACATTTAGTTATATTTTGTTATATGTGCACTAAACATTTTTCCTCTACGACAATATTTAAAATTGTTGTCGTTATTGTGAAAATTGTTGCCTTAAAGAATATGGAAAAATTTTTAGCTGTATTTTGTGCGAGCGTTTCTTTTTGTTTAAGTCATTTCTTAAAACAATAAAAGGGGTTTTTTTTCCTAAGTACCTAAGGCAATATTTGGTGATGAAGTTCCTACCTAATAACAATGTTGTAAATTATTAAAAATTAATAACAATTAATCACCATTAATGTGTTACAAAATGGCAAGAAAAAAACATGTGAAATTTATATTTTGAACAGTTAAATATATTTTTGATCTCTATAAAATATACAATTTTATTTTTGGTCAGTATAAAAAAAATAACTTGATCCTACAAAATTATTATACACGTAGTTTTAGTCCCAATTCTTAAACTAGTGAGCATTTTTTGAATGATTATTTTGCAGATATTTTTGGAACGTTTTAAAAATTTTCTTGAAAAAAAAAACTCAAAATTTGATTTCTAAGTTGAGATTTTTCATTATTTTTTGAAATTTAATATATTCATATTTAATCCTTCTCATTTTAAAAAAATTCTAAAGTATGATAGATAAATATTTTACAGTATCCTAAACATGTATGAACAAATTTATTCAAAAACTTAAAAGTTAAAGTGTAATTAAATAATTTTCAAAAAGTTAGAAAATAGTCGGGACTAAAACTGCATGCATAAAATTTTGTAGACTAAGATATGTCAATTTTTAATAGGGATTAAAAATAAAATTTAAGATATTTATAAGGACCAAGAACTTATTTAACCCTATTTTAAATATTGAAAATAGGAAACACTTCGTGAAGAATTAGGCAACACTTCGTGAAGTGTGGCAGAATGCGAAAGAGTACAATCTTTGAAAAATGTTGTTGTAGGCGTAACCGTGTGCCAGTTGGTAAAAGTGTTACCGTAGGCGAAACAATGTAAGATTTGGTAAAAATGTTGTTTAAAGTATGTGTTTCATCAAGGGTCGCAATCTTGTGAAACAACGCCACTTTGGCTTATAAATTGAGCATTCCGGATTCAGAAAAAAAACATGAGAAAAACTTATTTTTTTCACATCAAATTCCAGACACTCTTCACTACATTTGTGTTTTCGTCTGTTTTGCGCAAATTCGATAAAATACTGAATTATCCTGGATATTCATGCGTTCCAACTCAAAGACATATTTGAGAGTGTTTGAAATACTTATAAGAAAAGTGATTCTGTTTCCGATTTTAGCCTCGATCCATTTGAGTTAACTTAATTTTTCTAATAATCTTATAAGTATTGCAAATAATGGCAACCGAAATTTATATTTCAAGTGTTAAATAGAATGAAGAGAGAAGTGAAGAATTTAAATCAAGAACTCAAGAACCGAACGAAAATTTTCGTAATTGATCCACATATTTTTTCTTATTCATATAAGAGTATGGAGAAAATCATAATCAATGAAGTTTTTCTCATAATTGGTATCAAAACAATAGTAACTGATATTGATTGATATCGAATTATTTTAATCCAAGATAATCAAAATTAGATATGTATATTATTGCACATCCATTTTATTTTACATTTCTGGTTGAAAATAATAATACCGAATCAAATTGTTTTTAATATTAAAAAATATATATGAAAATTTCTACACTTTGTTAGAGTACATTGTGTTACAATTTAATTAAAATGCTCCATGTGTTTCATGTAACACCCCAAATTCTACCCAAATATATAATTCGAGAAATATCAGAGGATTTTAAAATTTCAAACAACACATTGAGAGTGTCACATATCAACTTAAAACTTCAACTTGTATTTCATTCAAAAATGATACATAGCATTCGAATTAACAGTCAACTATCAGCTTATCTCAACTCAAACAACTTGGAAGTATAATAAGTACTTCATATTATTCAACTTGGATTCAACGGTTATAATAACAACAACTAAAAACATCGACAACATAGAAATAACGATATAAACGACCCCCCCTGAGTGCTACGTATCAGAGCGACACACTAACTGGACTCGATGAAGCTACAAACTTCCACAGCTATACTTGAGTACCTGCTCATTTCCCATGTTAGGTGATTGGTCACCATTTCTATCTAATTTCCGTCATGTATTCGGTTTAAATCTGTCAATTCGGTAACACTTTGATCTTAGTTTGATTGTTTTTGTTTAATTATCTCAAATTTGTTTGCTTTTATATTTTCTTTGCTTTATGTTTAAATTGAAGTTAACTAGATACTTTTGATGCCGTTTTGTTAGTTTTGTTCATGTTTCAGGTTTGGTTGATGCTCTAAGGCACGGACGCAATGATGAATGAAGATGGGAGAGGTCGGAAGTTGAAAAAAGGAAAAACTGGACTCCAACATGGCCTGTGTCTCCTGACACGGCCCGTGCTAGAAGATTGAAGTCTCTCATACAAAAAACCAGGGGGCTGACACAGGTGGCCGTGTTGCTTGGCACGGCCCGTGTCAGCAGTGCTGTGCAAAAAGAAAGATTTTCACCTGGAAGCGACCACGGCTGGTCGTGTTGCTTGGCACAGCCCGTATTGGTAGGCGCGTTAAAGTTCATATTCTTGGGTTGTTGCCTTGGAACTGAAGTAAGAGGGTATTTTTGACATTCAACTGGGCTGTGATGTGTTCGGAAACTATTTAGGTTAATTTTTTAGAAGAATTAAGGACTTTTTGGCAACACACGATAGAAAATCACACAAGAGAGAAGATAACTTCATCAAGAGTTTTGGAGACGGAGGGATTCAAGGGTTTCCACTATTGAAGATCAAAGTCACCATTATTTTTTAGTAATGTCTAAATTCTTTATTGTGTCTTTCTTGAATATTATGAGAGGCTAAACCCCCCAATGCTAGGGGGTGGTCCTGATTTGGTTATTGTAATAACTCTGAATTTCTGATTTCATCAATACATTACTTGTTATTATTCAGTTAAATTATGTACTATGCTTAATTTTTTCTTTATCGGTCAAGTAAAGATTAATCTAAGGCTAACAGGTACAGGACTATAGTTGTTAGGGTTTGTGCATGATTTGATTATACTAGATATCACCAAGGACTAGGGATACCCTATAATCACCTGTTACATCTTGATAAAATCAAGGCTTAGTTTCATCCTATGTCTCTAAGGACTTAGGTATTAGGTTGAATGATCAAAGGGTTCCTCTATGGACTTGGGGGAAACATCCTAAAGATAGGGTAATTGGATACCATGAACTTCTTGAAGAGATCTGAATTCAGGGTTATTGCAAGCCAAATCAACCACTCATCCTAGCATGTCTTTTACATTAAAAAGAACCTAAGTTTTTGTTCAATTGAATCAATATAAAAAATGGTATTTCCTACGTATTCCTCGAGATCGATATTTGGGGTTAAGCCAATTATAACTACATCGGTGAAAATAGTACACTTGCTATTTTTCCGATCAAGTTTTTGGCGCCGTTGCCGGGTACTGCCAAAATACAGATTTTTAATCTTAATTCGATTGAAATTTTGTTGCTCGTAAACTAAAATTTTATTTTTAGCTTGTTATTGTTGATTTATTTTATATAACTAATCTTTGTCTAATTTGATTATGCGAGGTAAGGCCTCAGCTGATTTTCCTTTTGACGCAGAACCAGAAAGAATGTTGCACGCTAGACTTAGTCAAGCAAAAAGAGAAAGACTGGAAGCATCAGAAGGTGAACAGATCAGAAGAGATAAAGAAGAAGAAGAAGAAGAAGAAGAAGAAGTTTCAGTTAATTCGGAAAATTCTGCTTCAGATACTGAGACAATTCCCGAAATGATAGTAGCTGACCCACCTCCACCTGTTGAAAGACTTCTTGGAGATTATAGAGGAAATAATTTACCGGCTGGTCGAATGACAATTGTGAACCAACCGGTGAATGCGGCACAATTTCAGCTGCATCCAAGCACGATAAATCAACTTGAAAGGCATTCTTTTTATGGAAGGGTGAACGAAGATGCAAATAAACATCTTCAACGGTTTCTCACTATGAGTACCACTCTGAAGATAGATGGACATACAGAGGAAGCAAAGAGGTTACGCATGTTCCCGTTCACTTTAACTAATGAGTCAGAAGAATGGTTCTATTCCTTACCTGCAGGTAGCATTACTACTTGGGCAGAGATGGAGACAACATTTCTGAATGAATATTTGAGAAAAAGATACGACATTCTCACTTTTAAATAGAAAGAAGGTGAAGCACTGGGGGAGGCATATAAAAGATCCAAGAGATTACTAGTGGCTTGTCCTACTCACAATATGGACGATACTGCACAAATGCAGATGCTCGTAAATGGTTTAAGACTCAAGATAAGGCAAATTCTTGATTCAACTGCAGGTGGCTCATCAAATGATGCAACAGCCTCTGGCATGAAAAAGATCATTGAAGCAATATCTGCAAACGAACATTTGGAGCTATATGACATAGCCACTAGTAAGCCAGAGGGAGCAATTAATTTAAAGCTATAGACCAACAAGCAAGTGAAGATTGAAGAAATAGTTGCTGCAGAGGTAGAAAAGAGGTTGAAAGCGCTGAACATATGTACTCAGAAAGTGGCTCAAGTCCAACAAACACCAAGAAACACTTGTGAAATTTTTATTGGACCACACATAACCGTTCAATATCTTGCATCTGCACAACAGATTGAAGAAATTAAATTTTTGAAGCAAAATAATCCCTACTCTAACACTTTAAACCCATGATGGAAAAATTATCCAAACTTTACGTGGAGAGATCAAAAAGGGAATATGCAACAACAAGGGCAGAGTCAATATCAGAATCAATACCAGCAGCAACCTCAACAACAGGTACAGAAGAAGGAAGATTGGGAATTGGCAATTGAAAAAATGGCAACTCACCAAATGCAGTTTCAAGAGGAAACTAGAAACAATCAGAAGAATACTTCAGCCTCTATAATAAATTTAGAAGTTCAGATGGGTGAAATAGCTCAACAATTGGCAACTGCTCAAGGACCAGATGGCCTACCAAGTGCAACCATAGCAAACCCAAGAAACAACCGCATTGTGAAAGCTATAGTAACAAGAAGTGGTAAAACTGTGGGGAATGTTGAAGAAGATGAGATTGAAGATGAAGGATTACTCGAGGTAGACTTAGAAATCAGAGATGAACAAAGACAAACTGAGCAAGTTGTGGTCCCTCTGATGGATGAGAAAAAGAAAAAAAGTGAACCTCAGCAAAAGTTTGTTCTTCCGTATCCTTAAAGAACGAAGAAGAAAGACCTTAGTGAGAAAAGTTTTGAGAAATTCTTGGAATTGTTCAAGAAGCTTGAAATTAACATTCCATTTGCTGAAGCTTTGGAGAAAATGCCTATATATGCTAAATTCATGAAAGACATCATCTCTAAACAGAGGTCCATTAACACGGAGCCGATATTGCTAACTGAAACATGTAGTGCTATTTTGCCGGGTCTTAAGGATCCGATAAAGAAGAAAGATAGAGGTGCTGTTATAATTCCTTGCACTATCGGGGATAGATCATTCAAAAAGGCACTTATTGATTTAGGTGCTAGTGTGAGCTTGATGCCTCTTTCTATATACAAAAAGCTTGAGCTGGGTGAGGTACAAGATACTCGTATGACACTTCAATTTGCAGATCATTCAATGAAATGTCATTATGGTATTGCAACTGCTATCCTTGTGGAGATTGACAAGTTTGTGTTTCTAGTCTATTTTGTGGTCCTTGAAATGCCAGAAGACGAAGAAATTCCTTTAATCTTAGGAAGACCTTTTCTAGAGACAGGAAGGTGTATGATAGACATTGAGGAAGGCACCATGACACTCAAGGTCTATGATGAAGAGTTGAAAATTAATGTGAGGGATGCTATGAAATTTACAGATGAAGACGGTGTAAGTAAAAGTATTGAAGTACTAGATACAGTCTTTATTCAATCTGTTGAGAGCAAAATGCCTGAATTACCATTGGAGAGAGTGTTGAGCTTGTCAATTTTTGAAAATAATTCGGAGATAGATGAGAAAAAATCAGAAGTACTGGGAATGTTAGAAGTTCAACCTCAATGGCAAAAATCTAAACCATACCGATGAAAAGAGTTGAAGCCACATCAATGTCTTAAAGAGAAACAAGAAAAAAAGAAGGGGACATAATTGAAACAGTTGCCTAAAAATCTCAAGTACATTTTTCTTGATTCTGATGATAGATGCCCAACTATTATCAACTCAGGTTTGAAAGAAGGAGAAGAAGAAAATCTCATAAAGGTACTCAAGAGATATAAGGGTGCAATTGGTTGGTCAATTGAAGATTTAAAAGGTATCAGTCCCATAGTATGCATGCACAAGATCTTAAAGGAAGATGATCAGAAGCCAGTAGTTCAGCCTCAGAGAATACTTAATCCAACTATGAAGGAGGTAGTGCGCAAAGAAGTAGTCAAGCTTTTGGATGCAGGTCTGATTTATCCCATCTTTGACCGTTCATGGGTGAGTCCTGTTCACGTGGTACCAAAAAAAAGGGAGGACAGCAGTCATTATGAACGAAAAGAACGAGTTGATTCCAACTAGGACAGTCATTGGTTGGAGAGTCTGCATTGACTACAGAAGACTGAACACATCCACAAGAAAGGATCACTTTCCCCTACCTTTAATTGACCAAATGTTGGAAAGATTGGCCGGCCATGACTACTACTGCTTCTTAGATGGTTATTTGGGCTATAATCAAATTGCGGTATCCCCAGAAGATCAAGAGAAAATAGCCTTTACTTGTCCCAATGGTATCTTTGCATATTGAAGGATGCCATTCGGGTTGTGCAATGCCCCAACAACTTTTCAAAGGTGTATGACATCCATTTTTGCTGACATGCTTGAAAAAACATATGGAGGTGTTTATGGATGATTTTTATGTATTCGGTCCACCGTTTGATGATTGTTTGACTAATTTGTCTCTTGTTCTAGAAAGGTGCCAACAAACAAATCTGATTCTCAACAAGGAGAAATGTCACTTTATGGTGAGATAAGGAATAGTGCTAGGCCACAAGATTTCTCATAAAGGAATTGAGGTGGACAAGGCTAAGGTGGAGGTGATCGCAAATTTACCACGACCAGTGAATGAAAAAGGTATCAGAATCTTTTTAGGATATGTGGGATTTTACTAAAGGTTCATAAAAGACTTCTCCAAGATTGCTAAACCTCTAACCTGCTTACTTGTGAAAGATACTCCGTTTCTTTTTGACAAAAAGTGCAGGGAGGCGTTTAAAACTTTGAAGAATAGGTTGGTTTTTGCTCCCATCGTTATTTCTCCTGATTGGTCTCTACCACTTGAGATCCTGTGTGATGCAAGTGACATAGCAATAGGGGAAGTCCTTGGCCAAAGAAAGGAAAATCTCTTGCATGTAATTTATTATGCAAGTCATGTGTCGAATCTTTCTCAAATAAATTATGCCACCACAGAAAAAGAGTTGTTGGCAGTTGTGTATGCTTTTGATAAATTCAGGTCCTATTTGTTCGGGACAAAGGTAATTGTTTATACTGATCATGATGCCTTGAAATATCTTTTTTCGAAACAGGAATCAAAACCAAGGCTGCTGAGACGGATTTTACACTTGCAAGAGTTCTATTTGGAGATTCGGGACAAAAAAGGGTGTGAAAACACTGTTGCAGATCACATATCCAGGATGTCTCCGATTGAAGAAACAGACGAGATACACCCAATCAAGGATGAATTTGCTGACGAACCAATCCTCGCTGTAGTTGGTGTTCCATGGTTTGCAGATTATGCAAACTACGTGGTAGGTTGCGTTATCCCAGATGATTTTGACTATAACAAAAAGAAAAAGTTTTTGCATGATTGCAGGCTCTATCTATGGGATGAGCCATTTTTATACAAGAAGGGAATTGAAGGATTGGTGAGAATATGCGTTCCAGAGGAAGAACAAAAAGATGTGCTTATCGCATGCCATAATTCAGAATATAAGGGACACTTTAGCGAAGATCGAACTGCTGCAAAAGTCCTCCAATCTGGGTTATTTTGGCCTACCTTGTTCAGAGATGCTCAGGGCATTGTGAAAGAATGCGACAGATGTCAGAGAACCGGAAATATATTTAAGATAAATCAGATGCCTCAGAAAGGTATGATTGAGGTCGAACTGTTTGATGTATGGGGCATTGATTTCATGGGCCCGTTTCCACCATCCTTAGGAAAAAACTACATCCTTGTGGCGGTAGACTATGTCTCAAAGTGGGTTGAAGCAGTAGCTCTTCCTACCAATGATGCAAGAGTAGTAGTAAACTTACTCAAGAACAACATTTTTTCAATATTTGGGGTTCCCAGAGCATTGATAAGCGATTAAGGAACTCATTTTTTGAATAAGTTGATGGAAAATCTATTGAAGAAGAACAATGTGAAAAACAAAATTGCCACGCCATATCATCCGCAGATGAGTGGCCAAGTCAAAGTGTCTAATAGGCAAATAAAGCAGATTCTTTAAAATACGGTAAGAGCATCTCGGAAGGATTGGTCAGTGAAACTGGATGGTGCACTTTGGGCATACAGAATAGCATTCAAAACTCCGATAGGTATGTCTCTTTATCAATTAGTTTATGGTAAAGCTTGTCATTTGCCGCTCGAACTTGAGCACAAGGCATTTTGGGCCTCCAAATTCCTGAACTATGATCTTCTAAAAACTGGTGAGTCCCGAGTCCTTCAACTCCATGAGTTAGAAGAATTCAGGAATCAAGCTTATGAGAATGCCAAGATTTATAAAGAAACAACATAAAAATGGCATGATCAAAAGATTCAAAAAAAGGAATTTTGGGAAGGGAAATTGGTATTACTTTTTAATTCCAGGTTAAAGCTGTTTCCCGGAAAATTAAAGTGAAGATGGTATGGATCGTTCGTAGTAAACAAAGTATTAACTCATGGGGCAATAGATCTAAAGAATGACATGAATGGATATACTTTCAAAGTCAATGGGCAAAGATTGAAACCATATTGTACTGGACAAGAATCAAGGACTGTGGATCATGTTCGTCTCAATTGAGGAGATGAACGACCGTCGAGCCATGCGACGTTAAACGAAGCGCTTCGTGGGAGGCAACCCATGAGTTTTTATTAATGTTTATCTTTGTTTTGTTAGTGTGTGTTGGTGTTTTGCCGGAATAGGTAATATAGGAGAATGGAGCAGAGTATTAATGAGCAAAGAAAGAAGGAAAAATAAAAGAAGGAAACAAAGCAACACGGCCCACCGTGCAAGAAAGCACGACCCGTGTTTGTCCATAGCTCTCCTTCTATACATTTTCCAGAGGCGCAACACGGCCCCCCGTGCAACCAAGCACGGCCCGTGTTGTAGCGTACCTCCCTCTGCATACATTTTCCAGAGGCGCAACACGGCCCCCCGTGCCGGAAAACACGACCCGTGTTGGGCACACTGAAGCTTCCCGTACTTTTTCCATAGATGCAACACGGCCGGCCGTGTAGGCTGACACGACTTGTGTTGCTGTGCGTGACAGAATTTTTTATTTTAATTTGTGGGAAATCTGATGGGGCCCACACGATTTAATTGTTTTTTTATACACTTTTAATCTTTCCCCACTCACTTTTTACCTTTCTTCTTCATCCCTAACCCTATTTCTCTCTTAAATCTTCAAACCACCATCACCTTCAACCTCTCTTTTCACCATCATCCAAACTCCAACTTTCAAAGTTCCTTCACGAAAGTTGGGTCGTTTGCATCCTCTACACAGTGACGGTGTTTATTTGCTCTATCTCTTTCGTTTTTTTTCTCTATTTTTTTCAGGTATCAAGAATGGGTCCCAAAAGAGCGGAGAAAAGGAAGGCGGTTGTTGAGTCTTCACGGTCAACACAAAGAGCCCGTCGAAATCCCAATGCCACAACATCATTTTTAAGAAGGATGTGCATATCCAACGGTATAAATCTCACCTTAAGAGGAAGATTGTCCCCACCCGGTATGTCTGTGACACAACTGTGAGTGCACTAGGAATTTTAGATGATGTTTCCCAAATGTTTAGCAATTTAGGAATTCTTGAATTTATGCACAATGATGCACCCACCTATGAGTGCATTACATTAGAATTCCTAAGCACTATGCAGTTTAAGTTGGAAAAACATTGGATCGGGCACTCATATGAATATTTTGGTACATTGACTTTTCGTTTATATAATGAGGATTACTCTATGTCTGTTATTCAACTTGGGAAATGCCTCCATTTACCATTGGTGGGACCCGGGGCAGTGCCATCTGAATTTTCTGTAGGTACATTTTTGTCAACGATTACAGGTTTACCTCAATACAACCCCCATAGTGCTAAAGCCACTTGGATTCAAAACCCATGCTTCCGGTATGCGCAAAAAGGGTTAGCTTTCTCTTTGTTCGGAAGAGGAGATAGTATAGGTGTGAGCGCAAAAAGGGAGTTTTTTATGATGCATGCCGTGGTCAATGAAGAATCGGTTAATGTGGTAGCATTTGTATGTGACCATCTAGGTACTATGGGGCGTGCAAGCTCGGGTGCTATTTCAGTGGGGGGCATAATCACACAAATTTCTAAATGGTGTGGTTGTAGGCAGGCAACGGATGGAGAAACCCCGATACCACCATTGAGCAAGGTTGACCTCAATGCTCTGTGCATACAGGGGATGTTAAAAATCAGTCGTCAAGGTTATGTGTTGATAAGTAGAACACGCAGGTTGATGTTATTACCTAACACTAACAAAACTAACATTGAAAATAATGCGAACTGGTTATATGTTGCTGTTGACCCCGAGGATGGGGTAGAAACTGATGTTCTTGCAGGAGATACAATGGAAGAGGATGCACCTCAAAGGGAGCGGAGTATCCCTCACTCTCGGTCCACACACCAACATGGTTAAGAACCCTTCTATGCTGGACAGGATCGGTGGGGGCAGATTCACACGGAGATGGACCATTTTCGTACCGAGCAAACCTGTAACACCCCGATATCCGCTGCACGCATCAACCGTGTCGGCCAACCGAGCATGTCACCGGCTTAATCAATAATCCCCCTAGGTCCGCTTATCGGCTGCCCAGGAAATATTGTTTTTGCCTCCCGCAGGAATCGAACCATGTACCTAGGGGTTAAGTACATATTCATAGCAATTCCTGCTACCACTTGAGCTACTAACTCAATTGGTAGCAGGAATTGCTATGAATATGTACTTAACCCCTAGGTACATGGTTCGATTCCTGCGGGAGGCAAAAACAATATTTCTTGGGCAGCCGGTAAGCGGACCTAGGGGGGATTATTGATTAAGCCGGTGACATGCTCGGTTGGCCGACACGGTTGATGCGTGCAGCGGATATCGGGGTGTTACAAAACCCGCCAAGGAGTAGAGTTATTTCGACAAGGTGTGGAAATTGATAGGATGGTTGCAGAGCAGCTCCACCAAGGGGCTGCCATTACTGACATATAGACTATGATGCAGCAGCCTATGTTGCATTTTCCTCATCCACCACCTCCTCCATCTCAGTAGGAACTGTGAGTCTTTTCCACATATGAGATTAAACATTGAGGTCAATGTTTAGTTCAAGTGTGGGAGGGGTTCTTTTCATTTTTTGTTTATCTTTTCATTTTCTATTTATCTTTTCATTTACATTTTATATTTTTGGTGTTTTGTGTTTTCTTTTATTTTGAAATTGCAATTTGATTTGAGTTGTTAGTGTCTGCTGTTGACATCGTGTTACAGATTGGTAGATGAATACCGGATAAATGGAATGATAGTTAGTGGAGGAAAGACACAACCCGAACTCACTCTCCCGAGGCACCCTGGAAGTTGATGCAACCGAAAGAAAATATTGTTGGACCCACTTTAGTGATACCGAACAAAGAAGGTTGTATGGTACACCCGAGCCGAAAAGGAAACTGCACAACACGAGGAGTGTGTGGAAATCTGTAAGCTTAACCAACATGGTGAAAGCAATAAAAGCCAAATACAAGAAAATTGTCATCATGAGAGTTCCTTCAGGTATGACTTTATCACTCTGATTTTGCATCTATTCTATTGACACAGTACCATGAGGACACACTAAGGCATGTTTTTTTTGTGTTACCCCTGAGCCTTTTTAGCCATCCATTATGTTATGATTATCCTTTGCTAACCACCGTTGAGCCTTTTATACTATTTTTTTTATTATAACCCATGTGTTAACCCTAGACCAAACACACCCTACCCTTGCTCAACATGAGTGCTATAGATTTTGAAATTGTGTGGAAAAAGCTAAGTTTCGGGTGATTGACCTTAGAAATTAGGCAAGTGCATACAAAATAAGAGACAATAGAAAGAGAAAAAATTTAGGAGACATATGAATGTGTCCCGAAGAAAAAAGGGATATAAAAGAAATATAAAAAGAGAAAGAAGAAAAAGAAAAGCGCTAGCCCATGCCAAAGAATCAGAGAAGCACTTACAAGGTTAAATAAGACCCGAGTGGAACGATAGAAGCACAAAGAGAAATAGCATGAAAGTTGAGCTCAGAAATATTAACCTGTTATTTATCCTTTTTGTTTGTTCATCCCATCGTACCTATGCCCCGTTACAACCCAAAAGTCCTAAAATGTGTGTGAACAAAGTGTGTGTAATGAAGATATAATTTATTCAAAGTTAAGACTCGGTATTGCATACGTTAAATTTTGAGTGCAAAACACTTTAACCCCGAGAGATTTGGTGAGAAGTGTGAAAAAGCTTGCAGGTGAAATGATGCTCTGATGTGGAAGTGCAGTGGAAAGTTAGGTTTGGCAAATCTTAGACTTGCTCAAAGAGGTAGAAGCAAAGTGCGAATAACATCGGCGGCATTGTGGAAAGACGAATCGAGGGGGACCTTGGCTTGGTCTCTTACATCACTTGAGGACAAGCAATGAGATAAGTTTGGGGTTGTGATCGGCCACTATTTCTATCCAATTTCCGTCATGTATTCGGTTTAAATCTGTCAATTCGGTAACACTTTGATCATAGTTTGATTGTTTTTGTTTAATTATCTCAGGTTTGGTTTCTTTTATATTTTCTTTGCTTTATGTTTAAATTGATGTTAACTAGATACTTTTAATGCCGTTTGGTTATTTTTGTTCATGTTTCAGTTTTGGTTGAATGGTCTAAGGCACAGGCGCAATGATGAATGAAGACGAGAGAGGTCGGAAGTTGAAAAAAGGAAAAATTGGAGTCCAACACGGCCCGTGTCTCCTGACACGGCCCGTGCTAGAAGATTGAAGTCTCTCATACAAAAAACCAGGGGGCTGACACGGGTGGCCGTGTTGCTTGGCACGGCCCGTGTCAGCAGTGCTGTGCAAAAAGAAAAATTTTCACTTGGAAGCCAACACGGCCGACCATGTTGCGTGGCATGGCCCGTGTTGGTTGGCGCGTTAAAGTTCATATTCTTGGTTTTTTGCCTTTGAACAGAAGTAAGAGGTACTTTAGACATTCTACTGGGCTGTGATGTGTTCGGAAACTATTTAGGTTAATTTTTGAGAAGGATTAAGGACTTTTTGGCATAATACGATAGAAAATCACACAAGAGAGAAGATAGCTTCATCAAGAGTTTTGGAGACGGAGGGATTCAAGGGTTTCCACTATTGAAGATCAAATTCACCATTATTTTTTAGTAATATCTAAATACTTTATTGTGTCTTTCTTGAATATTATGAAAGGCTAAACCCCCCAATGCTAGGGGGTGGTCCTGATTTGGTTATTGTAATGACTCTGAATTTATGATTTCATCAATACATTTCTTTTTATTATTCAGTTAAATTATGTACTATGCTTAATGTTTTCTTTATCGGTCAAATAAAGATTAATCTATGGCTAACAGGTACATGATTGTAGTTGTTAGGGTTTGTGCATAATTTGATTATAGTAGATATCACCTAGAACTAGGGATACCATATAATCACCTGTTACATCTAGATAAAATCAAGGCTTGGTTTCATCCTATGTCTCTAAGGACTTAGGTATTAGGTTGAATGATCAAAGGTTTCCTCTAAGGACTTGGGGGAAAACATCCTAAAGATAGGGTAACTGGATACCATGAACTTGTTGAAGAGATCTGAATTCAGGGTTGTTGCAAGCCAAATCAACCACTCATCCTAGCATGTCTTTTACATTAAAAAGAACCACCGTTATAATTCTGTCTTTATTTTTGTCCAAGGATTTAATCCAACAAAACCAAAACCTCAATTTTTGTTCAATTGAATCAATATAAAAATCGGTATTTCCTACGTAGTCTTCGAGATCGATACTTGGGGTTAAACCCATTATAACTACATCGGTGAAAATAATACACTTGATATTTTTCCGATCAGTAGGGGAAACATAAGTAGAAGGGATGAGATATCAAATAGTATAAAAGAATGCATGATAATACTTATAGCAAAGATAAGATCATACACTATTTTGCACTTCTCATCTCAAAGACACTTGCATCACAACAACAATGTTAATAATCAATCATAATAACATATTCAAATTCACAACTAAGTCATCAACAACTATAACATTTCCTTCATAATCATAACGAGAATCAACGTAACTATCATCACGACAAAAGTCAACAAAACATAGCAATGAATTCACAACCACGAATCTAACTTAAACAACAACATAATAAACTTGATCAAACTTAAACAACAACATAATCAACTTAATCCTACTTAAACAACAACATAATTAACTAAACATAACAATCATTCATCAACACAGCAACTCAATATACGACTCATTATGTAACTCAAACTATGCAAATGCATGTGGTACCATTCGGAGTAAACTCCCAACTCTATCAATTGCCAGTAATTCTGAGGCATCAACGCAACAACTCTATCATCTTTGCAATTAAAGGCCAACTCTAACAATATTATGCTATGCGACACAATGATGCAACATCCACAAGTAAAACAACAACAACTTAAACACACTATAACAACAATAAGTTAATCATGCATCAATTGCATCAACTTAAATCAACGCTGGTCATTTGACTTACAACTCAAACATGTCCATATATTGGGATGATTCAACTTATTCAACATTGGCCATAGGCCTACAACTTCATCAATGCATCAACAACAAGTTATAATAACAACAGCTCAACAATAACAACATATTCAACTTCACAATACATCATCATTAAATAATCATCCTCGTCATAACAATAACTATTCATCATAAAGAGCATACATCATGTTATTTAAGACATAATCATTTCCAACTGTACAACAATATTCACTTCATGCTTATCCACACAATACAACTAATCATCTTTGACCATAGGGTCTACAACAACAACAACAAATTCAACATACTAACAACAAACATAATTACATGTTATCCACAATTCATCAATACATAATGCACACAAACATGATTACATGTTATCAACAGTTCCTCACATAGCTCGCACAAACATAATTACATGTTATCGACAATTCATCAATACATAACGTACACAAACATGGTTACATATTGTCAATAAATCAACATATAATGCACATAAACATAGTTACATGTCATCAACAATTCATCACAAAACACATAAGATTAATCATAAGTTATTCACACAACATCATAATTAATTCATATCAAAACATGATTAGAGTCAATTTCATGAGAATCTAACATAAACCATAACATTTTCAATTCCACAACTAAACCCATTATTTCACTATAAATGGTTTACCCACAACAAGCACAACAATGTAATGCACATAGATTACCAATTGCACACAACTTATCACATTTATATCATCACATTCCATCAAACCATCAAATACCCAAAATTGCACATAGAATAACATGGATATGAAGTATAGAATCTACCCACCATAACATACTATCATACACCCCTTTATCATGAAAGAACTCCACCCTTACCTTGGTAAATATGGACTCTTTCACCATAGCTCTAAGCTTTTCTCCAAAATAAATCCTTTCTAACATCATCTGGAGACACACCTAAAACCCAGTTCGGGAATCAGCTTATCAGACGAACTTAAAACCCTCAGAATCAAAATCGCTCTGGTCAGAACTTATCTCTATAGGTCAGGAACATTGTGTACAAGTACCACAATGATTCAACGATTGGATTGAGAGGATACGCCCGTTTTGCCAAGGTGACTCTATGCTGATATTTGCTGCAAAAATTGAGGCTTCCTCCATAATTTTTCTTCTTCTTCTCTCAAGTGCTCCTCCCTTCTTTCTCTTCTCTCTTCTTTCTCCCCTAAAATGAGTTATGAGACTCCAACTCTAAAACCCTAACTTTCTACTCTTACTATCTCTCTTATGTCAATTGGGCCTAACCCATCAATCCATCCATTATGTTTCTATCACTTAGGCCCATTTTGTTATATCTCTCTAATAACTCAATTAAGTCAAACAACACAAACACTCACATAATTAAGTACTTAAATAATTATTATATCACATAATAACTAAATAAATAAGTAATTAATAAAAACACCAAATAATATAATTACTAATATAATTAATAAAAATATTAATAAAAATCGGGATGTTATAACTCTCCCCCACTTAGAATATTTTCATCCTCGAAAATACAATCGACACAATCATCTCATCGCCAAAACTACACTTACTCTCTCCAGACTCACACCAACACAAAGGCGTTCCACACCTTCGACCATGCAAAGCTTCAAAATACAAGCTCTTAAAAGATCCTCAAGCTACTGAATCATCTTTTCCATTTGACCATCAGCTCACAGATGATAAATAGAATTCAAGCACAACTTATTAATCAGCGCACTTTGCAAACCTTTCCAAAATCTAGATGTAAACTTCGCATCTCTATCAGACACAACACTCGACGAAATACCATGCTTTCGTCCTCGGTTTTTTGTGGGATGCAAACTGACTCTTCTTTTTATTTTTGAGTTGTGAAAATCAGAGAGTCGCCACCGACTTTTATTTTATCCAATTAAGGAAAGGTTTATAAGAGAAACAGAAAAAGACCTTAAAGAGATTTTGGGTTCGGGGGTAGGTTATACAAAGGAAAGGTGTTAGCACCCCTTTGTATCCATGGTTATCCACGGGCTCTTAATTGCTTAGCTCACTTGTTTTAATCGTTTGTCTTGCTTTGAAATGCTTGTATGTGGTTTTAAATACTTTTGTAAAGAATTAACTTTGTATTGATCCTTGTGCGGATGTATACAAAGTGTTTTATCTTTCGAAAGATGTTTTGATGGTTCAAAATGATTTTTAACTTCGTAATGATCCTTGTTTGGATATATACAAAGTATTGTCTTTTGAAAGTTTTGTTTTGTTTTGGAAAAACAGTGATATGTGAAACATTTGTTGTTTTGTTTGATTTGAGCAAGCAATTAAGAGATCTACCCTAAGTTCGTAAGGTCCTTTCTTATTTCTTTTAGAAAATTTTCTTTGATTGGATACAGAAAGAAATTATTTGAATCGCCTTTGAAACAGTAGAATTGATTTTGAAAAGAGTAACAGAGGGATTACCCTAAGAGGTGCAAGTGTGATTGTATTTTATTTTCAGATATGTTATCTTTGAAATTAGTGATCTAGCGTTTCAGTTATTATCTTTGCCATACACACAATTTTATATGTACAGAAATTAAAGTGCGGAAATGTAAAATGCGGAAAATAAATCTATGCTATTACATCGATTGTGTGAGAAATGTAAACTACGCTATTTACATGAATTTGACAACCTATACACTTATCTATGAATTTAAATTGCAATAAGATAAAAGGAGAATATTTTTTGGATTTTTGGATGGTTGATTTTAATTAAAATTAATGCATAATTAATTTAATTAAAAAGTTAGGAATTAGAAATAAAATTTAAACCTAAAAAATTAAGTCTAAAATACATCCAAATTGTGTGTCAATTAATTTTAAAATAAAATTTATTTTTTGGGATTTTTTTAAATTGTTTTGGAGATTATTAAATTAATTAACATATAATTATACAAATAATTATACACATAACTTAAACTTAAAGAGAAAAATATTCTAAATATGTGCAAAATTAGTTTATAATATATTAACTTAATTTAATAAAAAGAAAATATTTTTTTCTGATTTTTTTTGATAGGTTAGAAATTAATTAAAAGATAAATATATAAATTCTCATTAATTAAACAAAATATTTTAATTATGAAGAAAAATAAAATATTTTTGTGTCAAAAAATAATATATTATTTTATCAACCTAAAAATATTTTTATTATATTTTTCTGATTTTTAAAACTATTTTCGAATAATTTTGCAAAGAAAATAAAATAAAATAGAAAATATATTAAAGATATGAACTGGTGTGGTTGGCTGGAAGGTCTATGGTAAGGATGAGTATTCAGGCGCGTTGGATATTGAATTAATGAGATCTGATGGCTGTAATCATAAGGCACATGATATGATAGTGGAACGCAAAGCATATGATTGGTCTGAAACTTAAAACACACGCGCGCGCAAACTGACCAACCAGAAGACGCCACTTCTTCGTCTTCTTCATTTCAAATACCTTCAACCGTAGGTAAAGGCTTTACCAACGGTTTTTTCCGTCACTTAAGCTCCTGCAAATCAAAAATCTCATACAAGCATGATAAATCTAATATGAGACCATGGTTGAGTTCGTATGGACCTCACGAATTCACTAGAACCATTAGTTTCCTAAAATTTTGCCTAAAACGAAGACCCCTCTTTTTGAACTCAAAAACCCTAAAATGGTGTATACTTCGTTTTGCACTCAAACTTTAATTAAACCACCTAGAAAGCATCTATGCTCCATCATAAACACAAATACAAGGTTAAATTCAATTAAATAAGCATGTAAGTATGTGTTAGAACTTGGTTTAGTTCTTGACAAACAGTGGCTTGTATGGCTCGATTTATGAAGCTTTGAGGCTTGAAAATGATTGGAATAGGTTCAGTGATACTTGAGGAAGATGTTTGAATGTTTAGTTTGGATTGAAATTAGCTTAAACTAAAAATTCGAAATTCAAATTTCTTTGAAAATTTCAAGTTGATACAAGAGTGATACAAGCATGCTATTGATTCTGAATTTGTGTCTCTATCCTTACTGAAGTATGCTAAGCTATTTATGAGCAATAGATCAAGTGCTGCAATCTTAATCTAACAATTATTGATTGCTTTTGAATTTTTGAATTTTTTAATATATAAAGCTTTGAATTCTTTGGCCATGGCTTCATTTTTCTTCACCCTCTTGCTCTAGGCCTGCTGTACAATCTCTATGTTGCAGAAGTTAAGCTATCATGGTGACTCAAGCTAAGGACAAAAGCTTTGGATATATGTCTTGAACCATTTCTTTTTTAATTTAATTTTAAATGAAATAAAATTAAATTAAAAAAGAAACAAAAATGTCATGGGCCTAATGTTGGTCATGGGAGCCCTTTAACATCATTAGAAACATATTTGGATCATGAATGCTTGGCCACTTTTGGAAAAAAAAAACATTTTTGATCAATGTTGGTTTCATGCATTTTTCAAAAAAATAGCCAACTTCAACAAGGCATATCTCCCTCAATTTTGATCATATGAAGGAGTTCTTGTACTTTTTAGAAACCTCAAGATGTCTTTTACAAGCTACTTTGGAAGCTTTTTTGCATTTGGAGAAGTTATCTTGATGTTATGGCCTTTGACAAAAAACCACTTTTTGTTGACTTTGAAAATGACCTGTAATGTCCTGGCTCATATTTTACAAATGGTAAATCCAATGACCATGGGATCAATTTCATTTGAAAGATAATTGAATTTCCTTCAAAACAAGATTTGGTTGGAATTTTTTGAATGAACGAGGAGAGAGTTATGGCCGGTCAAAGTTCAGTTGACTTTTTAGGAAAAAACCGTAATTTTGAAACTTAGGGTTTTGTTGATTTCTGAACTTTTCTTGATGAATTATGATCAACCATTGATCAAATGATGAATATTTTGACAAAATATGGATGTTGACAAAAAATTTCATTTTTGACTGTCTGTTGACTTTTCGGTCAAACTGGTCGTCTGTTGACTGTTTGAGCTACTGACAGTGCGTCCGAGCGAATCGAAGTTTGAAAATTTAACTGGTGGTACTTTGAGACATATGGAGATCCATGAAATCCATTTGAGGTCTCATAAAACTTGTTTTCCTGAAGAAAAAAAAACAAAAACCCTAGTTAGGGACTGTTTGTGTAGGAGACAGTTAAGCGTACCTGATTTTTGTGCAGTGTTGAGTCTCTGCTGATCATGTGATTATCAGAAGACTTCTAGAACAAAAGTCTTGGAATTTTGAAATATGAAAGATTGATTTGAATGATAGTACAAACACGGAGAATCTTGCTGTCGGCGGGTTTGACTGTAACTAGATGTCCGGGAATTACCATAATAGTTAAAGTAAAAACTTTAACAGTTAAAGTTAATTTTTTTTTATTGTGTTAATGGTGAAAATTTATTTACCTGAGTTGTTTGAAAAACACATAATAATAAATAAAATATACCGTACGCGAACGAAATTACCGATAATAATCTTGAAAAAAGTATTTAATACACAGAAAAATAAATATTTAACTAGCAATAAACACACATAATACTATCTTGATAATTAATCAACGGTACGACAGACAATACAATATTTAATACTGACAGTACAAATATTACATAATAATATAGCGTACGTTACGACAAATATAATGAACGGTACATTATTTGAAAGCGAAAGATACGAAAAACTTTAAATATGACGATTAAAAACCCATGCTATAAATAACAACATATAGATGCACGGGAGTGTAAGCATCCCAGGTCCGCATTTTTCAGGACTATGCAGACAGAAAAAGAACATGATCACCACCAAAACAGTGATGACCATAAGAAAAAACGTATCCATCCATTTTGCCATTTTTGCCGGGGAAGAAGAGAAAATAATTATGAGATAGAAATTTGGGAAATGAGTGAAATTTGATGTGAGAATTTATGAAAAAAATGAGGGGTATTTATAGAGTGAAAAGAAGGATGGAGACGTTGGGGAATGAAGTGATACCGTACAAAAAAGGAAAATTTGAGTGGTAGTAGGATTTGAAAGAAAGTGTATGGTAGGGTTTGAAAAGAAAGATGTATGGAATAAAGTTAGGATTTGATTTGAAAGAAAGATATTTGAAAAGAAAGGAAAAGATTTGAAAACAATAGTATAGTACAAAAATTAGTGGGAATCAAAAACTAATAATAATTTAATTGTTACCAGTATAGTCTGAATCCCCGGACTCTACGCCTGCAAAAATTTAATTCTGTACCAATTGCGTCAGTACTATTTATCTTCAAATAAATCTCAAATAAACAGCGTGTGTGAAGTGATAAACAGTATTTGGCGTTTGTGTAAGAATAAATTCAACAGCGAACCAAAATACCGTATAAAACCTTCTAAAAACTGAGTATTCATAAAATCAGGATATTTACGAAATAAAATCCAAGATTATATGAAACTCCCAATTTTTAGACAGAAGTCTGTTGTCTTCTCTCTGAAAAAGATGCGGGCAAATTTTGGGGTATAACAGTTGCCCCTATTCAATCTTCTTAAACCTGAAGAGACCGATTGAAATCTGAAGGTAGAAGATGATTGAATATTTAGATGCCCTGAAAATTTGCACTTACCTCCACTGGAAGTGATGCTGGAATTTGTATTGAATGTGGCTTGATAAATATTGTTGGCGGATCAAAACATTACCTGAGATGGGCTTTCAGATGCCATCTAGTGAATGTGTTGATGGTTTGTTCATCAGAATGAATCCATTAATTATATCTTGATGAAGGATTTGAAAAACCTCTGCGTTGACCGTTACGGAACCGTCCGAGGTTACCACTTTAAATCTTGGAGGCTGATCATTACAGAACTGTCCAAAGTTTTTCCGATTTAGATTTCGAATGTTGATCGTTGTGGAACTGTCTAAGGTATCCGCTTTAGATCTTGGAAGGTTGATCGTTACAGAACCATCCGAGGTGTCCGCTTTGAAAGTTGATCGTTATGGAACCGTCCGAGGTGTCCGCATTAGATTTTGAAAGTTGATTTTTGTGAAACCGTCTGAGGTATCCGCTTTTAGATCTTGAAGGTTGATTGCTTTAAGGAACCGTCTGAGGTATCGACTTAGTTCTGAAGGCAGATCATTAAGGAACCATCCAAGGTATCGACTTAGATCTGAAGGTAGATCATTAAGGAATCGTCCAAGGTATCGACTTAGATCTGTGTTGCTTGTTTTGAGTTGATAGGTGGTTTGAAAAGAGAGAACTCTTCAGTTTGAATCTTTGGTTCTAAGAAGAATGCTTGTCTGAATAGAACCCAGGAGAATATTGCATGTGATTGAGAATAACTTGCTGAGGATATTCGTTTACATGAAAACCAAGTTAGTGACATGCAATACCATGATGTATGTAATGTATATGTTGAAATTCTCAAACTAAGTTAGAATCATGCATGTTATGTATGCGTTTGTCATGAAACATTATATGCTATGTATGAATATGCGTATGATGTATGATGTATGGACATGACTTATGCAGTTTAGAGTGTATCAAACTTCTAGTTGGGTAAATAAATCCCTGTTTGTTATTTCGGAAACAATGACATTATGACTGTTGATGATCTTTGCTATCTTGTTCGAGTATACTCGGCTGGGGAACTTCCTTACGGACCAGGGTGCTCTGTTGAGGGTTCTTTGACTACCACTTGAGGATGAAGGTAATTTGAAAGTTCTGATTTTGATGCACTTTGAATGGGAATAAGATAGATGTGTAATCCTCCGATGCACTATTTGATCAAACCTTGGTGTGGAGGATCATGCCTTCTAGGGATAGTGATTTTGAACAGCCCTGTTGGGGAATAAGGTTTCTCGAATCACTTTGTTGGAGAGAAAAATCTCATTGAGGAATCTGCTGAGAAACGTATCTCTGTTGGGGAACTTTTCTTCTGATGCTAGTTTCGGGATGATGTCCAGATGATTGGGACATTACCTGACTGCTATTCCTGTTTTTCTTATAAACATCAATCATATTCCAATGCATATGTTCATTCAAAACTATCATTGGGACGTTTACACGTTCAAAACAGAAAAATTGAAAACATTGATTTTGAGCATGAGCTGTATTGATTTTAAAGAGAGCCATAATAGGCTAATTAGTACAAGGAGACGAAAATCCTAGTAGTAGGAAGTTATCATAAAACTTTGAAAAGTACTTATAAAGGAAAATAGTTATGTGAAAAAAATCCAGTCAAGTTTCAACTCTGCTATTGCCAATCTGTCTTTGAGTATCTCATCCTCTCTTGTTGGAAGAAAATGATTGAACTGATTGGTGCCTTTGATGTGTTGGACCTTGAAAGTAAGTAGGTAGCCAAACGGGACATAGTCGTACGCTTTTATTCCCTAACTTTTGCCTAGGCTGCCTTTTCAGGTTTTCAGCCTAACGGGATAATTATTATTTTTTAGTCTCTAATTTTTGCCTGGATTGCCCTTTCAGGTTTTCAATCCACCGAGACGCTCTTTTTTGCGTAAGTTGCCCTTTCAGGTTTTCAACTTAGCGGGCTTTTTCTTTAAGCGAAGTACTTTTTGACTATGTCCGCATTTACAGGGTGTGGGAAATCCTCGCCGTCCATAGTGGTAAGCAACATGGCTCCGCCGGAGAATACTTTCTTGATTACAAATGGTCCCTCATAAGTGGGAGTCCACTTGCCCCTGGGGTCACCTTGTGGTAAGATGATGCGTTTTACAACCAAATCACCGGTTTGATATGACTGACTTTTGACTTTCTTGTTGAAGGCTTTGATCATACGTTTCTGGTACAACTGACCATGACAAATAGCTGCGAGCCTCTTCTCATCGATTAAATTTATCTGGTCCAACTGAGTCTGAATCCAATCGTCTTCGTCTAGATCGGCTTATTTCATAATCCTTAGGGAAGGAATATGAATTTCAATTGGAAGAACTACCTCCATACCATAGACTAAGGAGAATGGAGTTGCCCCTGTTGAGGTACGTGCTGAGGTGCGATAACCATGAAGAGCAAAAGGTAACATCTCATGCCAGTCTTTGTAGGTTACTGTCATCTTCTGTATGATCTTCTTAATGTTCTTGTTGGCAGCTTCCACGACACCATTCATCTTTGGTCGATATGGGGATGAATTATGATGTTTGATCTGGAACTGCGTGCAGAGTTCAGTAATCATCCTGTTATTTAAATTCGTGCCATTGTCTGTGATGATCCTTTCAGGGATGCCATACCGACAAATGAGATTATGCTTGATAAACCGGCCACCACATTCTTGGTGACAGAAGCAAACGAGGCTGCCTCTATCCATTTGGTGAAGTAATCAATAGCGACCAGGATAAAACGATGTCCGTTGGAAGCAGTAGGCTTGATTTCTCCAATCATATCGATTCCCCACATTGCAAAAGGCCTAGGAGTTGTCAGGACGTTTAATGGGACTGGAGGTACATGTACTTTGTCGGCATGTATCTGGCATTTGTGACAAGTTCTGGAGTAATGGTGGCAGTCTGTCTCCATGGTAGACCAATAATAACCTGCTCTTTAGATATTTTTAGCCATTGTATGTCCACTTGAATGAGTACCAAAGGCACCATCGTGTATGTCTTCCATAATCTGTTCCGCTTCCTTCTTGTTCACACAACGAAGCAGAGTCGAGTCATGGTTGCGTTTGTACAGGATTCCATTACTTAGAAAGAATTTAGCAGCAAATCTTCTTAGAAACTTTCTATCATTAATGGATGCCCCTTCAGGGTATTCTTGGGCTTCGAGATATCTTTTTACTTCATGGAACCATGGTTTTTCTTCCACTCCTTCAGTATCAATCTCATTGCAATAGGCTGGTTCATCATTGGTGCCTCATTGTCCCACCTGACTTTGAACATGGATGACATGGTGGCCAGGGCAACAGCTAGTTGATTTTCTTCTCGCGGGATATGTTCAAAAGTAATTTCTTCAAAGTAAGGAATCAAACTCAGCACATATTCTTTGTAAGGAATTAAATTCGGGTGCTTCGTGTCCCATTGTCGACCTCGGTTTTTTACCATACCTCTCGCGGAGAGATACGCGAACTGACTCTTTTTCTTTCTGCTTTTGTATTTTTGAAAATCAGAGAGTCGCCACCGACTTTTATTTTATCCTATTAAGGAAAGGTTTATAAAAGAAACATAAAAAAGACCTTTAAGAAATTCTGGGTAAGGGGGTAGGTTATACAAAGGGAAGGTGTTAGCACCCTTTATATCCATGGTTATCCATGGGCTCTTTAATTTGCTTAGCTCACTTGTTTTCAATCACTTTTCTATTGCCTTGAAATGCCCGCATGTGGTTTCAAATACCTTTGTAAATTGACTTTGTAATGATCCTTGTGTGGATGTATACAAAGTGTTTTTATCTTTCAAAATATGTTTTTGAAAAAAGAACGTTAACTTCGTAATGATCCTCGTTTGGATATATACAAAGTATTGTCTTTTTTGAAAGTTTTTTATTTTGAAAAACAATGATATATGAGAGATTTGTTTGTTTTGATTTGAGCAAGCAAATTAGGAGGTCTACCCTAAGTTATAAGGTCTTTATCCTATTTCCTTTAGAAAACTATCCTTTCACCGGATGTAAACGAAAGTTCGATTTTGCATTTGAAACAATAGAATTTGACTTTGATTTTGAAAAGAGTAAAAAGAGGGATTACCCTAAGAGGTGCAAGTGTGATTGTGTTTTGATTCAGATATTTTATCTTTGAAGTTAGTGATCTAACGATTCAATTTTTATCTTTGGCATACACGCAGTTTTATATGTGCTGGAATTTAAAATGCGGAAATGTAAAATGCGGAAAGTAAATCTACGCTATTACATCGATTGTGCAGGAAATGTAAACTACGCTATTTACATGAATTTGAGAACCTATACATTTATCTTGGAATTTAAATTGCAAGAAAATAAAGAAATATTTTTGGATTTTTTGATGATTTATTTTAATTAGAATTAATGCATGATTAATTTAATTAAAATGAGAAAAGGATGAAAATAAATTTAAACCTAAAAATTAAGCTTAAAATATGTTCAAAATGCTTGTTAATTAATTTTAAAACAAAACTATTTTTTTTGGAATTTTTGAAATTGATTTGAAATTATTAAGTTAAATAATCATATAATTATACAAATAATTACACAAATAATTAAAACTTAAAGAGAAAATTATTCTAAATATGTACAAAATTAGTCTATAATATATACACTATATTTAATATAAAGAACAAATTTTTTTATGATTTTTTGATTGGTTGAAATAATTAAAAAGCAAATATATAAATATATACTAATTAATTATGCAAAATATTTAAATTAAGAAAAAAAATAAAATATTTTTATATCAGAAAATAAAGTATTATTTTAGAAGCCTAAAAATATTTTTTGTGTATTTTTTGGATTTTTAAAACTATTTAAATTAATTTTAGAAGTTAAATTAAAATAAAATAGAAAATATAAAAAGATATGATCATGTGTGGCTGATTATGATGGATTATGGTGCGGCTGCGTATTTTGATGCGTTGGATGAAAAGTTAAGAAGATCCAAGGGCTCAGATTATGATTGCATGGTGCACGTGGATAGAGTCATAACATGTGATCATGCAGACTTTGAGAGTCCAATGTGGGACCCACGTGCAGTTGACTAGCGAATGGGGTGGAGCGAAATGGCCACGCATGCGGTCAAAATTACCATCTCACTATTCATCATCTTCTTCCTTGGTACCTGCGGAATTTCCTGCAAACTTACCTGCGGATTTTCCTGCGGATTTTGCTTTCAATTCTTTAACCTTTTGAATGACCTACAAAATGAAAATGGAAAAGAACAAGGGCCACCCAGATCACCTAAATGGACCCTTCTGAACATGATAGCGTCGTTAGTTTTTTCATTTGGAGCTTGTATCATGGAGAACGAAAGCTTCACATGTTTGAAGCTCAAAAATGGTAGAGCATCAAAACCACGTTAAAGCTTGCATGTGATCACTCAAACCTACTCTATATCATGCCATGAGTCCATGCAAGTGGTTGGTTTTCATTTTAATCAAGCATGCATATGAAAACGAAAGCTACATGTGTATGTTCATGGAAAACATCATACGTATGTTATGACTCTCATGGGACCAAACAACAAGTTTATTCTTACTCTATATTACTTTAGGAGATGATTGGAAGTGTTTATTTGTATTGATAATGATTGGAATATGGAAAATGAAAATTTACAAAGTTATGGAATTTTTGAGAATTTTGTGAAGTTTCTTGCTATGCCCTCTTGCTATTTTCGTGTGTGTCTTATTTGTGGAGTATGCTGCTTCATTTATAAGCCAAGAGGTGCTTAAAATCTAAGATAGAAGCATTGATGAGCTTTGTTGAAACTTTGATTTTTAAATATTAAAAATCGTTGAAACTTTGACTAAGTCTTGCTCTTCTTCACTTCTCTTGCCTTGTACTTCCTTTTGCTGCAGAAAATTGAAGATTTTTTGGTGAGTCATGCTTAGAAACTAAGCTATGCATTATCCTTCCATTTTCCTTTTTAATTTAATCTTATATGTGATAAAATTAAATCAAAAAAAAGAACAAAAATGATGTGGGCTTTGTCTTGGTCGTGGGAGGCCCTTTACATCATGGTAAACATGTTTGGATCATGGAAATTGGGTCTCATTTGGAAAAAAACATTTTTGATCAATGTTGATTTCATGCATTTTCCCAAAACTTAGCCAACTTCGACAAGGTGTAAATCCCTCAATTTTTACCATATGAAGGAGTTCTTGCACTTTTTAGAAACCTCAAAGAGTCCTCTAACCAATGTCTTTTGTCTCATGTCAAAATGATTTTCCATGCTCCTTGTGTGTCCTTTTGACAAAAGTGACTTTTTGTTGACTTTGAAAATGACCTGTAATGTCTTGATTCATATTTTTCAAATGGTGAATCTAATGGCCATGGGACCAATTGCATTTGAAAGATAATTGAATTTCCTTCAAAATGAGCTTTGGTTTGAATTTTTTGGATGAAGGATGAGAGAGTTATGACCAGTCAAAGTTCAGTTGACTTTTTAGGAGAAAACCCTAATTTTGAATCTTAGGATTTTGTTGATTTTTGATCTTTCCTTGATGAATTATGATCATCCAATGATCAAATGATGAATCCTTTGACAAAATATGGATGTTGACAAAAAATTTCATTTTTGACTGTCTGTTGACTTTTTTGGCCAAACGGGTCGTCTTTGACTGTTTGAGCTGCTGACTGTGCGTCTGAGCGAATTGAAGTTTGAAAATTTGTATGGTGGTACTTTGAGATATATGGAGGTCCATGAAATCCATTTGAAGTCTCAAAAACTTGTTCTCCTGAAAAAAACAAGAAACCCTAGTTAGGGACTGTTTGTGTAGGAGACAGTTAAGCGTACCTGATTTTTGTGCAGTGCTAAGTCTCTGCTAATCATGTGATATTCAGAAGACTTCTAGAACAAAAATCTTGGAGTTTTGAATTGCAAAAGATTGATTTGATTGATGGTACAAAACACGGAGAATTGCACTGTCAGCGGTTTGACTGTCAACTGACTCTTCAGGTATTAATGTAGCATTTAGAGTGAAAATTCAACAGTCACAGTTGATTTTCTTTTTGTTGTTTTTGTTTTTTTGATTGTTTTTGATTATGTTAATGTTGAAAATTTATTTACATGACTTGTTAGAAAAACACAGACATAATAAATAAATAATATATACTGTATGCGAGCAAAATTACCGATAATAACCCTGAAAAACATTTAATGCACAGAAAAATAAATATTTAACTGGCAGAAAACACACAAAATATTATCTGAATAATTAAGCAACAGTACGACAAATAGTACAACATTTAATACGGACAGTACAAATATTACATACTATAATGAACGGTACGACGAGTAAACGGTACATTAAGAAATAAGAAATACGGCAAACTTTAAGAATGACAATTGATAACCCATGCTACAAATAATAACATGTAGATGATTGGGAGTGTAAGCATCCCAGGTCCACATTTTTCAGGGCTATGTAGACAGAAGAAGGACATGATTACCACCATGACGGTGATGATCATAAGAAAACACGTTTCTATCCGCTTCGCCATTTTTGCCTGGGGAAGAAGAGAGAATGAATATGAAGTAGAAATTTGAGAGATGAGTTAGAATTTGATGTGAGATTTTATGGAAAAAATTAGAGGTATTTATAAAATGGAAAGAAGGATAGAGACGTTGGGGAATGAAGTGATTCCGTACAAAAGGAAAATTTGAGTGGAAGTAAGATTTGAAAGAAAGTGTATGATAGTGTTGGGAAAAAGAGATGTATAGAATAAAGTTAAGATTTGATTTTTGAAAAAGAGATTTGAAAAGAGATTTTGAAAATAATGGAATATAGTACAAAAGTTAGTGGGAAACAAAAATTAGTAATAATTTACTTGTTACCAGTACAGTTTGAATCCTCGACTCTGCGCCTGCAAAAGATTTAACTCTGTACCAATTGTGTCAGTACTATTTATCTGTAAATAAATATCAAATAAATAGCGTGTGTGAAGTAATAAACAGTAACTGGCGTTTGCGTAAGAATAAATTCGATAGCGAGCCAAAATACTGTATAAGAAAAAATTCTAAAAAACAAGTATTCATAAATCAGGATGTGAAAATCCAAGATTATATGAAACTCTTAATTTTTAGATTGAAGTTTTCTTGAAAAAAGATGCGGGCAAATTTTGGGGTATAACAGTTGCCCCTATTCAATCTTCTTAAACCTGAAGAGATTGTTTGAAATCTGAAGGTAGAAGGTGATTGAATATTTTAGATGCCCTGAAAATTTGCACTTACCTTGACTGGAAGTGATGTTGGAATTTGTCTTTGAATGTTGTCTGAGAAATGTTGTTGGCAGATTGAAACATTACTTGAGATGGGCCTTTCAAATGCCATCTGGCAAATGTATTTGATGGTTTGTTCACCAAAATGAATCCATTGATTATATCTTGATGAAGGATTTGAAAGCCTCTGTGTTGACTGTTTTGGAACCGTCCAAGGTTACCGCTTTAAGTCTTGGAGGATGATCATTACGGAACTGTCCGAAGTTTTTCCGCTTTAGATTTTGAAAGTTGATCGTTGTGGAACCGTCTGAGGTATCAGCTTTAGATCTTCGATGGTAGATCGTTCTGGAACCGTCTGCGGTATCAGCTTTAGATCTTCGAGGGTAGATCGTTCTGGAACCGTCTGAGGTATCAGCTTTAGATCTTCGATGGTAGATCGTTCTGGAACCGTTTGAGGTATCAGCTTTAGATCTTCGATGGTAGATCGTTCTGGAACCGTCTGAGGTATCAGCTTTAGATCTTCGATGGTAGATCGTTCTGGAACCGTCTGAGGTATCAGCTTTAGATCTTCGATGGTAGATCGTTCTGGAACCGTCTGAGGTGTCGACTTAGATCTGTGTTGGTTGTTTTTTGAGTTGATAGGTGATTTGGAAAGAGAGATATCTTCAGAATGAATCTTCGGCTTGATTATATCTGAGAGGAATGTTGGTCTGAATAGAATTCAGGGGAACACTGCATGTGATTGAGAACATCTTTGCTGAGGACATCCGTCTGCCTAAAAAAATCAAGTTAGTGATATGCAATGTTTATGATGCATGTAATGTAGGAGATTCTCGAACTAAAGGAGAAATATGCATGTTATGTTGTGTATGAATATGTGTGTGATGTATGATGCATGATGCATGATGTATGATGTATGATGTATGATGTATGATGTATGATGTATGATGTCTTGAGCGTATCAAGCTTATGGTTGGGAAAATAAATCCCTGCTAGCCATCTGGAAATGAAGGCTTTGTGACCGTTGATGTTGTTTCCGTCTTGCTTGAGTACCCTCGGCTGGGGACCTTTTTTGAGAACCATGGTACCTTGTTGAAGGATCTTTGACTACCGCTCGGGGATGAAAGGTAATTGGAAAGCTCTGATTTTGATGCCCTTTAAAGTGGGAATGAGGAAGATGCATAATCCTCCGATGCACTATTTGACCAAGTCCTGGCGTGGAGATCACACCTTCTAGGGATAATAATCTGGAACAGCCCTGCTGGGGGAATAAGATTTCTCGAATCACTTTGTTTGGAGAGAAAAATCTTATTGAGGAATTCACTGAGAAATGCATTTCTCTTGGGGATTTTTCTTCTGATGCTGGTTTCGGGATGATGTCCAAATGATTGGGATATTACCTGAATGCTATTCCTGTTTTTCCTGGTAAACATCAATCATATTCAAATGCACATGTTCATTCAAAATTATCATTGGGACGTTTACGTATTCAAAACAAAAAAAGTGAAAATGTTGATTTTGAGCATAAGCTGTATTGATTTTTGAAAAAGAGCCATGATAGGCTGATTAGTACAGGGAGACAAAAATCCTAGTAGTAGGAAATTGTCATAAAGCTTTGGAAAATATCTATAAAGTGAAATAGCTATGTGAAAACGATCCAGTCAAGTTTCAATTCTGCTATTGCCAATCTGTCTTCGAGCATCTCATCCCTCACTTGTTGGAAGAAAGTAATTAGACTGATCGGTATCTTTGATGTGTTGCATCTTGAAGGTGAGTAGGCAGCTGAACGGAACATAGTTGTACGCTTTATTCCCTAACTTTTGCCTAGGCTGCCTTTTCAGGTTTTCAGCCTACCGGGATAGTGTTATTTAGTCTCTAATTTTTGCCTGGATCGCCTTTTCAGGTTTTCAATCTACCGAGACGCTCATTTTTTTGCCTAAGTGGCCCTTTCAGGTTTTCAACTTAGCGAGCTTTTCTTCAAGCGAAGTACTTTTTGACTATGTCCGCATTTACAGGGTGTGGGAAATCCTCGCCATCCATGGTGGTAAGCAACATGGCACCGCTGGAGAATATTTTCTTGATTACGAATGGTCCCTCATAAGTGGGAGTCCACTTGCCCCTGGGGTCACCTTGTGGTAAAGTGATGCGTTTGATAACCAAATCACCAGTTTGGTATGCCTGACTTTTGACTTTCTTGTTAAAGGCTTTAATCATGCGCTTTTGGTACAACTGACCATGACAAATAGCTGCGAGCCTCTTCTCGTCAATCAAGTTTATCTGGTCCAACCGAGTCTGAATCCAATCGTATTCGTCTAGATCAGCTTCTTTCATAATCCTTAGGGAAGGAATCTGAATTTCAATTGGAAGAACTGCCTCCATACCATAGACTAAGGATAATGGAGTTGCCCCTGTTGAAGTATGCGCATATGTGCGATAACTATGAAGAGCAAAAGGTAACATCTCATGCCAGTCTTTGTAGGTTACTGTCATCTTTTGTATGATTTTCTTGATGTTTTTATTGGCAGCTTCCACTGCGCCATTCATCTTTGGTCGATATGGAGAGGAATTATGATGCTTGATCTTGAACTGTGTGCAAAGTTCAGTAATCATTCTGTTGTTTAGATTTGTGCCATTGTCTGTGATAATCCTTTCAGGGATGCCATACCGACAAATGAGATTGTGCTTGATAAATCGGGCCACAACATTTTTGGTGACAGAAGCAAAAGAAGCTGCTTCTACCCACTTTGTGAAGTAGTCAATAGCGACCAGGATAAAGCGATGTCCGTTGGAGGCAGTAGGCTTGATTTCTCCAATCATATCAATACCCCACATTGCAAAAGGCCAAGGTGCCGTCAGGACATTTAGTAGGACTGGAGGTACATGTACTTTGTCGGCATATATCTGGCATTTGTGACAGGTTCTGGAATGATGATGGCAGTCTGTCTCCATGGTAGACCAGTAATAACCTGCTCTTAGGATCTTTTTAGCCATTGTATGTCCACTTGAATGAGTACTAAAGGCACCATCGTGTATGTCTTCCATAATCTGTTCTGCTTCCTTCTTGTTTACACAACGAAGTAAAGTCGAGTCATGGTTGCGCTTGTATAGGGTTCCATTACTTAGGAAGAATTTGGCAGCAAATCTTCTTAGAAACTTTCTGTCGTTAATGGATGCCCCTTCCGGGTACTCCTGAGCTTCGAGATATGTTTTTACTTCATGGAACCATGGTTTTTCTTCTGTTCCTTTGGCATCGATCTCATTACAATAGGCTGGTTCATCTTGTCTGTAGATGGTGATCATCGGCACCTCATGGTCCCACCTGACTTTGAACATGGATGACATGGTAGCTAAGGCATCAGCTAGTTGATTTTCTTCGCCTGGGATGTGTTCAAAAGTGATTTCTTCGAAATAAGGAATCAGACTCAACACATATTCTTTGTATGGAATTAGGTTTGGGTGCTTCGTGTCCCATTCCTCTTTGACTTGATAAATCACCAGGGCTGAATCTCCGTAGACCTCTAGGAACTTGATTCTTAAATCAATTGCAGCTTTGAGACCCAGAATACATGCTTCGTACTCGGCTATATTGTTAGTGCAGTTAAAGCATAAATAATCTGGCAGTGAATGGTGTATAACCTCCTGCAGGGAAGATGATCACAGCTCCGATACCATTGCCAAGTGCATTAGAAGCTCCATCAAAAACCATAGTCCATCGGGATCCCGGCTCGGGTCCTTCTTCCGGTCCTGGTTGTTTGTAGTCATTGACTAGCATAATGTCTTTGTCTGGGAAGTCAAAGTTCAATGCTTGATAATCATCCACTGCTTGATAAGCCAGATGATCGGCTACCACACTTTCTTTGATTGCTTTCTGTGAAGTGTACTGGATGTCATATTCTGTTAAGATCATTTGCCATCTTGCTATTCTTCCAGAGAGAGCAGGTTTTTCGAACACGTACTTGATAGGATCCATTTTGGAGATTAGGAAAGTGGTGTGATTTAGTGTCATACCCCAAATTTTTCCTACCCCTTTACATCTAACTGGCTTAGGCTTTGCATTCATGTACATACATCACTTAGGTCATAATCCATACCCATGCATGCATATCATTGGTATCAATCAAAGACTAGCAAGAAAGAACTCTTATGGCAAGGAATTTCCTACCAAATGTGAGGATCTGAGGTGTGATTATGTGGCTTTGTTTTCATTGAAGTCTTCCTGGATTAGGGTTCTTCTCAACTCAAGGCATTGGGGGAGTGTACAAGCTTGTAATTCATCTGGTTGTTCCTAATCAGGGCTTCCTTGACCAAAGTCAACCAGTTGACTTTCCGGTCAACATTTAATCAGGAATGGATTATGTGAGTGAGAAGCTTTCATATGGACTATGTGGGTGTATTCATTTGACTGGATTTGACTGGAGGAGATTTAACCAGAATTTCATCAATAATCAGAAAAAATCAAAACAGTTGACTTTTGGGTCAAAATCAGAAGAATTATTCAAATATTGACTTTTGGCGGAAAATCAGTCAAGAAAAGTCAAAGAATGGATAAAATCATGAGTTTGACAAAAAGTTGCCAAAAATAGAAAAATGACAAAAAAGGAGAGTTTCAACACTTAGAAATTTTTTTGAAGGTTTTGAATCCTGATGAGCAGTCCACTTCAGCCCTGAGTTACACGTGGCAAATGACATTTTTTGGAGAAGTTTCCAACATGAAAGTTGTTCCTCTCATGGAGGAGAACAACTTTGTAGTTGGACACTTTTTCATTTGAAGCTTGTATGAAGAGATAAAGTGGTTTGAAGTTACTGAAAATCCATTCAACCTAAGTCACAATCCAAGTCACAAGCCAGGTCATGACTTGACATTTCGTCAAACATGTGGCAGGCCAAATGTCAAGCTGATTACTGAACTCTACAAATGTGCCAAGAATCCAAACTTGGTCTCATTCTATTCTCCTACATGCCCTCTATTCAACAAGACATGATTTGGATCAATTGGATAAATATTGAGTCATTTATGAAGCCCTAAAGTCAAGTGCTCATTAAGTCACCACTGCGATGGCAGGTTGGGCAAAATCCAGGGCACGCGCATGCATTTTGTCAAACATCTGACATGCCATTTTGGACATCAATTTTAGGACTCTACAAATACCCATTTGGGTCAATCTTGATGTCAAACTGCTCATGGCCATGTGCTCTTTCCAACGAGCCATAGATGGAATCTGTTGAGTGCACATGAACCAAGATAGAGAGGCTCAAGGTTGCTCCCTGACCGAGTCATGTCATGCCAAGGTTCCAAGCAAAAAACCAAGTCACACGCGCCAGCCAAGGCAGCAACCACACACCATGGTTCCAGGTCCTTTTTCTCCCACTTCCCACCACCATTTCAATGAAACTCCAACATCAATTTTTCTCTATTTCATGCCATCTTCATATTCAACTAAAATTTGGATCAAGTAGTGGCTTGTAGGGATAGATATGAACTCATGAAGGGGAGGCACGAAACTGTTTGGACAAGTTACCAAGAGGGCCTTACCTAAATAGCCATGCAAATCCTGCATGAAAAAAAAGGCAATGGAAGAAGTTACCTCATATACAACACTTGCTCTAAGTTTTGAAAAAGAAAAAGCAACATAACAAGTCCCACTTCTCTCATTCACCAAAGAGGAAATTGATACTATCCCTATATAAAGCTATCACACTCACTTGCACTCACTCACGATCCATACATTCCATACCTTCCTCTCTCTTTCTCCCATTTTCACTTTGCTCCCTCCCCTTTCTCCCTTCCCTCGGTCCTCCCTCTCTCTTCCCTTACTCATACCTCCACCACCTCTCACCACCGCAACAATTTTCACCGGCCACCGTAACCGATTCTTTTAACCAACTCCGGCCACCACATATCGTCCCTACTTCCTCATCTCCGTTTCAATCCCTTCTCTGCAATCATGGTGCTATCTTGAAGCTGCGTTCTTCTGCAATACGAACACCACGCTTGGATAGCTAATTGGAGCTCGTGAGTTGCGACGCATATACCTGGATCCAAGGCTTTCTCAAGTTAGCTTCTGGATCTTTCTCCTGCATTCATAGGTATGCTGTATGATGTTGCTAACGTGTTTCACTGTGACTGTGCTTGATAAAAAATGCATGATGCTTATCGTATGGAGCTCTCTCTTCTTTGAATTCTGTTAAGATGTTAATGTAGCTTTTGAATGATTGTTTCATAAAAATGTGCTCTAGAATCCATAAGAACTCCATTGATGTGCTTGCTTTTAAGTTTTAGCGTAGATCTTGAATGTTAGGGTTTTAGATTCATGCTCGGTTTTGAAGTTTGAGGAAGATCTAGAGAAATCTAATGGCAGATTCGTGTTCTACGCTCGATTCCGAGTGGAACGGTGTTGATTTTGTTAATTTCTGCAAATAACAACTCGTCGCCGCCGCTAGACTCATCGGAGAAGACGACCGGAAAATACTTCCGGCGTCTGAACTTGTTTTACGTTTCTCTTAGATGAGCTTGCGTGGCAGTGCCTCATCGGTGTGTGCTTTCAGTATTTGTTATTTTTGTCTTATCCATATGATTGTGCAATGATTCGCGATGAGGTGCTGCGTACTGGTTGTCTCTTGGCGTGTTTTGTCTGTTTGTGACTTAAACTGAGTTGTACCAATTGATATGTGGATGAAGAGACTAGTGGCATGTCACGTTTAAATAATAAAACTGTGTAGTAAAGTAATATAATACACATGCTGTAAATAAATATTGAAATGAATGCTGATAAAAATAAAATGAAGTAAGATGTGCATGCAAGCTGAGCCTCACGCTTTGGGCTTTGCCCTGTTTCTGGAATCACACATCCCTAGTGCTAGTACACCACACGCCTCTGGATTGGGCCATAACAGGCCTTGCTACTACCACCCCCCTGTTTTGGGCCCGGCTCTTGTTTTAACTGGTTTTAGTTCATTTGCTAATTTCTTTTACACCCCCTGTTAATAGATCTTATAGGTAATAAAATTGTTTTTTTTCTTTTTATTCTTTTTGCAATTAATTGAACATTTTTATTAAATAAAAGTTGATAAAAATTGTTTTCTCTCCAATTAGACTTTTTAGAATTTTATGACTCTTTTAGAAATTTTAATTGTAGTTTTCCTTGATTTTTGATTGGTTAATAAACCATAAAAATAAATAGTTTTTAGTTTTAATTCAAAATAGTTTCTAACATGAATAAAAATACAAAATTGCTTGTGAGTATTTCCATGTGTAGTTTAGATCTTATCTCTTTTACTTTTGTGAATATTTTCTTATATTGTGAAATGCTAAAATAACTTCTTCCTCGTCCCTATTAGATTAGAATAACAATTAGGCTTAGAAATTAGGCTAGTCCCCCACTTTTTCATTCTTTTTCTTTTTCAACATCAAAACATCTAATAAATATTCAAAATAAAATCCCCTTTAAAACATACAAAGAAAACACTAAAAAACATTAATAAAAAAGTGAAAATCATTAAAAAGGGAATGGAAGCTTCAATCTCCCTTGCTTTAGGGAATCATTCGAGTGCTTGGATCTCCCTTGCTTTAGGGAACCATTCGGGCGTAAGTTCCCAAATTCTAAAAGACACAAACCAAAGAGTAACTCGAGTTTCCCTTGCCTTAGGGATTTCCTCGAAACACTCAAACTCTCTCTCCTCTCTCCTTTCTTAAGGGCATCGTTATCTCCACTCTATTGCATCCTAGGCTGTCCCCTTATGCATGAGCGTGAGCGTTAACTCCGCCCAACTAAAAAACACAAAAACAAACAGAAACTATGGAGCCGAACTACGGCGCTCTGATTCCTGAAAAGGATACGTAGGCATCAAGTCGCGGGGCTTGAACGAGCACACTTGTAAATATTCCTTCTTTTCCCCGTATTTTCTTTTTGCATTCATTCGCATGTAGACATAGACATAGTACACACCCATTAGATAGAAACAAACATAGGTGGATACCATCGAGTACGATGGGCGCGAGGGGTGCTAATACCTTCCCCTTGCGTAACCGACTCCCGTACCTTGATTCTCTGGTCGCAAGACCTTGTTCCTTCCTTTGTTAGGTTTTCTGATATTCCTTTCCCTTATGGGATAAATATATTGGTGGCGACTCTGTTCATTTTTCGCGAGCGTGCGACAGCTGGCGACTCCACTGGGGATTACCTAAGCAAGTCGATCCTAGCCTTTGTTTGTTTCTTTTATTGGGTGTTTCTTTGTTTATTTTTTATGTCTATATCTTGTATATATGTTTGCATGTTTATTTTCTGCTTGCATATCATGTTTACTTCTGCTTGCACATCATGCATCTGGACTATATTATGGGTTCCCGTGGGGGCCACATATTTTGCTGCTTTGTTTTGCAGGTGGGGGTTTTTGAGGTAAAAGGCCCACTACCCAGGCCAAGTGACACATAGGATTAGCGTGGATGTTCATGTTGACTCCCGTGGCTCTTGCTACGATCGAGTTTGACATGGGGTACCACAACTGGGCGAGGTTCTTTCATGGAACACTGTGTCTGGCACGCTTGCTGCCTCAAACACTTTGTACTGCATGGGAACTGTAGACCATAGTGACCATTAGGGACCACCTGTCCGTGTCTAGAATTCATACCTGTGAGTTTGGGGTGGGACAGGATACTAGCCTTCATCATACCCTGATTTCCATTTTGCAATCTGAAGCCGGAATTTTGAACCTGTTGTTAGAACAAGATTTGTTCTGATCAATTATCTTAGTTTTGATGATAACAATAATATGAATTTTGCTTAAGATAATATGGTACTCTAATCCAATGCAATTTCCTTTTCAGGAAATATATAAAGAGTATGCATAATTCAGCGCTCAGAAGCTTTGTCTCAAGGGTTCAGCATGCAACATCAGAACATGGTCTGGCAAGACATCAGAAGATGGTCGAAGCAGAATCAGAACATGGGTCTATGGAAGCATCAGAAGAACATGAGATCAGAAGCACTGAAGTTCTGATGGTATCACGCTCAGAAGCACTTCAAGGTCAGAAGATCAGAAGATGCTTTGCACCAAGCTGTTTGACTCTGATGATATCCAAACGTTGTATTCACAAACATCAGATCAGAAGGAAGTACACGTGGCAAGCTACGCTGACTGACAAAAGGAACGTTAAAAGCTATTATAGGCAACGTCAGTAGACACAGCGTGAACAAGGCTCGAGGTAGTTGACAAAAGCGTATAACATTAAATGCGATGCTGTACGGAACACGCAAAGCATTAAATGCACTCAACGGTCATCTTCTCCAACGCCTATAAATATGAAGTTCTGATGAGAAGCAAGGTTAACGATTCTGAACAAAAACAACTCCTATTAACTTGCTGAAACTCTATTCTATTCAAAGCTCAGAATCTTCATCTTCATCAAAGCTCACTACATTGCTGTTGTAATATATTAGTGAGATTAAGCTTAAACGTTAAGAGAAATATCACAGTTTGTGATTATAGCTTTTAAGAAGCAATTGTAATACTCTTAGAATTGATTACATTAAGTTGTAAGGAACTAGAGTGATCGTGTGGATCAGAATACTCTAGGAAGTCTTAGAGGTTATCTAAGCAGGTTGTAACTAGAGTGATCGTGTGGATCAGTATACTCTAGAAAGTCTTAGAGGGTATCTAAGCAGTTGTTCCTGGAGTGATCAGTGTGTGATCAGAAGACTCTGGAAGACTTAGTTGCTGACTAAGTGGAGAACCATTGTAATCCGTGCGATTAGTGGATTAAATCCTCAGTTGAGGTAAATCATCTCTGCGGGGGTGGACTGGAGTAGTTTAGTTAACAACGAACCAGGATAAAAATAACTGTGCAATTTATTTTTATCTGTCAAGTTTTTAAAGCTACACTTATTCAAACCCCCCCTTTCTAAGTGTTTTTCTATCCTTCAATTGGCATCAGAGCGCCGGTTCTAAGGTGCAAGCACTTAACCGTGTTTAGAAAAGATTCAGGAAGAGAAAAACGCTTCAGTAAAAGATGGCTGATGAAACTGCAAAGTCTACACCTGCATCTACATCTGGCTCTGCTGAGCAACACAACGGTAACAATGGTTATACTAGACCGCCGGTATTTGATGGTGAAAACTTTGAATACTGGAAAGATAAACTGGAAAGTTACTTTCTTGGTCTAGATGGTGATCTATGGGATCTTCTGATGGATGGTTACAAACATCCAGTAAATGCCAGTGGCGTAAAGCTGACAAGGCAAGAAATGAACGATGATCAGAAGAAGCTTTTCAGGAATCATCATAAATGCAGAACTGTTTTGCTGAATGCTATCTCTCATGCTGAGTATGAGAAGATATCTAACAGGGAAACGGCTTATGACATATATGAGTCCTTGAAAATGACTCATGAAGGAAATGCTCAAGTCAAGGAGACTAAAGCTCTCGCTTTAATCCAGAAGTATGAAGCCTTCAAGATGGAGGATGATGAAGACATTGAAAAGATGTTTTCAAGATTTCAAACTCTTACTGCTGGATTGAGAGTTCTTGACAAGGGATATTCCAAGGCTGATCACGTAAAGAAGATCATCAGAAGCTTACCCAGAAGATGGGGTCCTATGGTGACTGCATTCAAGATTGCAAAGAATCTGAATGAAGTTTCTCTGGAAGAGCTTATCAGTGCCCTGAGGAGTCATGAAATTGAACTGGATGCAAACGAGCCTCAAAAGAAAGGTAAGTCTATTGCATTAAAATCCAATATCAAGAAATGCACTAACGCTTTTCAGGCTAGAGAAGAAGATCCTGAAGAATCAGAATCTGAAGAAGAAGATGAACTGTCCTTGATCTCCAGAAGGCTAAATCAACTTTGGAAGAACAAGCAAAGGAAGTTCAGAGGCGTCAGAAGTTTAAAGAAATTTGAACGTGGAGAATCTTCTGATGACAGAAGATTTGACAAGAAGAAGGTCATGTGCTATGAATGCAATGAGCCTGGACACTTCAAGAATGAATGTCCAAAACTTCAGAAGGAAAATCCCAAGAAGAAGTTTCATAAGAAGAAAGGTCTTATGGCAACGTGGGATGAGTCAGAAGATGATTCAGACTCTGAAGATGAGCAGGCTAACTGTGCGCTGATGGCGACAGAAGATGACGGATCAGAATCTACATCAGAATCAGATTCTGAAGAGGTATTTTCTGAACTTACTAGAGATGAGTTAGTTTCCGGTCTAACTGAACTTCTGGAATTCAAGTCTCAGATTAGTCTCAAATACAAAGAGCTGAAAAAGTTATTTGAATTTGAAACAAAGAAGCTTGAGTTGGAGAATTCTGAATTAAAAGAAAAACTTTTAAAATTATCCAATAATGTTGGATCTCCTTCTGATTCAGAAAAATCCAATCCTAGTCTAAACCATATTCTGAAAGAATATGATTTAAGTTTCAGGAAGTTCTTATCTAGAAGTATTGGCAGAAGTCAGCTAGCTTCTATGATATATGCTGTGTCTGGAAACAAAAGAGTTGGCATTGGTTTTGAGGGTGAAACCCCATACAAACTTGAACCTGTTGATGAAATGAAATTCACATACAAGCCATTGTATGATCAGTTCAAGTATGGCCACTCCCATGATATTAGGCACACTTCACATGCTCAAAGTTTTCACATAACACACACCAAAAAGCATGTGACACAACCTAGGAAATATCATGAAACTCACATTAAAAATTATCATGCTGTTCCTCCTATTGCTTACAATGTTAAACCCAAGTTCAATCAGAACTTGAGAAAATCTAACAAGAAAGGACCCAAGAAAATGTGGGTACCTAAGGATAAGATTATTCCTATTGCAGATATCCTTGGCTGCAAAAAGGACAAAGCACAACATGTCATGGTACCTGGACTCTGGATGCTCACGACACATGACAGGAAGAAGGTCTATGTTCCAAGACCTGGTGCTTAAGTCTGGAGGAGAAGTCAAGTTTAAAGGAGATCAGAAGGGCAAGATAATTGGCTCTGGATCTATAAAGTCTGGTAACTCTCCTTCCATTTCTAATGTACTTCTTGTAGAAGGATTAACACATAACCTCTTATCTATCAGTCAATTGAGTGACAATGGTTATGATATAATCTTTAATCAAAAGACTTGCAAGGCTGTAAATCAGAAGGATGGCTCAATCCTATTTACAGGCAAGAGGAAGAATAACATTTATAAGACAGATCTGCAAGATCTTATGAGTCAGAAGGTGACTTGTCTTATGTCTGTTTCTGAAGAGCAGTGGGTCTGGCACAGAAGATTAGGTCATGCTAGTTTGAGAAAGATTTCTCAGATTAACAAACTGGATCTTGTCAGAGGACTCCCTAATCTGAAATTCAAATCAGATGCTCTTTGTGAAGCATGTCAGAAGGGCAAGTTCTCCAAACCTGCATTCAAGTCCAAGAATGTTGTTTCTACCTCAAGGCCATTAGAACTCTTGCACATTGATCTGTTTGGCCCAGTCAAAACAGCATCTGTCAGAGGGAAGAAATATGGATTAGTCATCGTAGATGATTATAGCCGCTGGACTTGGGTAAAATTCTTGAAACACAAGGATGAGACTCATTCAGTGTTCTTTGATTTCTGCATTCAGATTCAATCTGAAAAAGAGTGTAAAATCATAAAGGTCAGAAGTGATCATGGTGGTGAATTTGAGAACAGATCCTTTGAAGAATTCTTCAAAGAAAATGGTATTGCCCATGATTTCTCTTGTCCTAGAACTCCACAGCAAAATGGAGTTGTAGAACGAAAGAACAGGACTCTGCAAGAAATGGCCAGAACCATGATCAATGAAACCAATATGGCTAAGCATTTCTGGGCAGAAGCAATAAACACTGCATGCTATATTCAGAATAGAATCTCTATCAGACCTATTCTAAATAAGACTCCTTATGAATTGTGGAAGAATAAAAAGCCCAACATCTCATATTTCCATCCTTTTGGATGTGTATGCTTTATTCTGAACACTAAAGATCATCTTGGTAAGTTTGATTCCAAAGCACAAAAATGTTTCCTTCTTGGATATTCTGAACGCTCAAAAGGCTACAGAGTATACAATACTGAAACATTGATTGTGGAAGAATCAATCAATATCAGGTTTGATGATAAGCTTGGTTCTGAAAAACCAAAGCAGTTTGATAATTTTGCAGATTGTGATATTGATATATCAGAAGTTGTTGAGCCAAGAAGCAACGCATCAGAAGCAGAGCTTCTCAGAAGCAAAGAATCTGAAGATCAAGTATCAGCTTCTCTGGAGAATCTAAGCATTTTTGAAGAACCATCTGTCAGAAGATCATCCAGACTCATCTCTGGTCATTCAGAAGATGTCATTCTTGGAAAGAAGGATGATCCAATCAGAACAAGAGCATTCCTTAAGAACAATGCAGACTGTCAATTAGGTCTTGTATCTTTGATCGAGCCAACTTCTGTTGATCATGCTCTAGAAGATCCAGACTGGATAAGTGCTATGCAAGAAGAACTGAATCAGTTTACAAGGAATGATGTTTGGGATCTTGTTCCTAGACCAGATGGATTCAATATAATCGGTACAAAATGGGTCTTCAGAAACAAGCCCAGAATGAGAAGATGAGAAGTTCTTATGTATGGGTATCTTCTGAAATGAAATTTTTTTTAAGAAGTTCTGATTGAAATCAATTAGAATTGTGATTCAGTTATTACTAACGTTTCATTGTCTAAGTTGATTCAGAATCTCTTTAAAAGCAAAACAGCTGTAACTGGCTATCCAGATGGTAAACACGTGTTCACTATTCCTGGACAAGCGTGCGTGCAGTTGAGGGGACGTCTACTTAGGTAACTGTGCAAATCACGTCTTTTGTCATTATTATCTCTCCTCACGTCACGTAACATTAAATGCTTTTCATCATTTACTCTCTTTCAGTTTTCTTTTTATATTCTTCAAACGTTTCTTTTCCCTCTTATATTTCTCTCACTTTGCATTCAGTTTTTTTTTCGTTCTCTCTCTTTACATTCATATCATAAACCCTAGCAGTTTCCAATATCTGCAACTTCATCATGAATCCATCGTCAAGCTCTGGGAATCAAGATAATGATCGGAAACAAAAGAGAAAAGCAACTGCTGAACCAGAAACCAAACCAAAAAGAGTAAGGATCACCTATGACCCTCTCAAAGTGAACCCGTCTGAAGCTATGATGTCTGGAAATTACTCTAGACGTATGTATCAACCCCTTGACGGTACCCTTCAATCACCTCCCTCTTCAAAGACCTCCACCACCTCTTCCTCCTCATTCATCCTCTCGGAACCACCTTCTTCACCATCTGATATCTCCTCTCCTTCAACCCATCCATCAGATATTTCTTCATCTCTCTCACACCCTTTTCCCACCAGAACACCTAATCCCTATAATGTTGTTCTTCCCGACTCCAGGTTCACTGTCAACCCTCCAACCCCTACCACTCAATCATATCTGGAGCTTTTACATTCTGATGTAAATGGCTGGTTGGAGATTCTGGGTGCTGCTCACCTTAACCATCTGGATGAGTATGCTACAAGCAACCTTTGGAATACCTTTCGTCAGGACTTTCTGGTGAGGGCTACAGACACTCAGAGAAGAATCATGTCTGAAGCTCCTGGTATTCGTGGTCTTCGGTTGGAAGCTGGTGAAAGCAGCTATCACCATCTCATCAGGAACAGAAGTGTTCTTGAGAAGAAGATACCTGCAGATGAGTTGGAAAAAGAAAATCTCTGCAGAGACATCGTGGTGTGGAAACCATGGTTTCCTGTGCTGACTGGAGATTTTCAGTGGTTGTTTAACTGGTTCAGAATGAACCCTTCTGAAAAAGCACCTCACATGGTCTTTCCAGTAGTAGTTTATCCTGCTGAAGTCGCTGGTCCTACTCCTCCAACAAACCTAGCAGCTATTCTTCAAGCGTTGGAAGATGGAACTTCTGAGCTGCCTGAACCAGAATATGCTAAGGCTACTTCTGAGTCAGACTCAGATGAGGAAATGGAAGATGCACAAGCTGAAGATCTCCCAGAAGATCACCCTGCTGAGATTGCTGTCCCTTTTGGCAGAAATTCAGGTGCCTCTTCTTCTGGTGAAACCTCAGCTCTGATGGAGACCTTGGAAGCCCTTCATCAGAATCAAGCTATGTTGGCTTCTCGTTTGGACGCGCAAGAAGTAGCCAATGCTGAGTTTCGCTCCTTCATGGCAAGGCAAGCTACAAGCACTGACGGGATTCATGATGTTCTGGCGCGGATTTTGCGTAGGCTAGGATCTTAGTCTTTTGGTCTTTGTAGTTTTCTTTCCTTGTTGCATCTGTTTTCCTGCATTCCTCTCTTGTAATCTTTTTTGATTATAAATGAAAAGTTTCTTTGTTTTACACTCCAGTGATTTTATTTGTCGTTTTATTCATCTGAATCTTTTGATATATTTTTTTGATGTTATGACAAAAAGGGGGAGAAGATAAATGATAAATGATTTGATTTAGTCAGTTGCTATTTACTAACAAGAACTGCAAGTTCTATATGGTTTAAGTGTTTTGCAGGTATAAAGAAGCGAAGAGAATCTTCAAAGCAAACACAAGAAGCAAAACCATAAGAAGTGTTATTCTGTAAAAAGAATAAACTCATGGAAACTGAAGCAAGCTGAGTGCTGTCAAGCTGCAGAAATCAGAAGCAAGAAAGAAGAATGAATCAGAAGCACAAATAATAGAATTTGATCCATATTTGTCTATTTGCTCTGACAAAATTCTATTTGCTCTGATACATTATTTTAGCCTATATGGCTCTGATACATATCATGTGTTCGAATATACATTTTATGTTCTGACTCGTTCATGCTGACTTTTGTCGTTTAGTTTTTGTTCTGTAACATTTCAGGATGTAGAGATGCTCTGATGATGCTCTGGTACATTCAACAATGTTCTGATACAAATCTAGCATGAAGTGATGTTGGTAGAAATTCAAAGCTCTGAAGCTATCCGAGGGAAGCAGAAATCAGAAGCTGTGATTGTTCTAAAGATCCAGAAAACTCAAGTTCTGAAGCTGTCCTAAATGGAAGCAGAAATCAGAAGCTGTGAATGTTCTGAAGATCAAAGAAATTCAAGTTCTGAAGCTGTCCTAAATGGAAGCAGAAATCAGAAGCTGTGAATGTTCTGAAGATCAAAGAAATTCAAGTTCTGAAGCTGTCCTAGATGGAAGCAGGAATCAGAAGCTGTGAGTGTTCTAGGGATCTAAAGAAATTCTAGTTCTGAAGCTGTCCAATGGAAGCAGAAGTCAGAAGCTATGAATTCTCTCAAGACAGAAGCTTATGTGATCGTCTCTACCGAAATAATCAGGGAAGTCTTTTATTAAAGTTCTTCGAGTATTTATTTCAGAGGGAGATTATTTATCTCAGGGGGAGATTGTTAATCTCAGGGGGAGACATATTCATATGCTTATGCTATAGCTGTGTAATTTGTCTTTTGCCGTCTGCTCTTTCTGATCGCAAATTCATATCATTTATATATGTTTTTGTCATCATCAAAAAGGGGGAGATTGTTAGAACAAGATTTGTTCTGATCAATTATCTTAGTTTTGATGATAACAATAATATGAATTTTGCTTAAGATAATATGGTACTCTAATCCAATGCAATTTCCTTTTCAGGAAATATATAAAGAGTATGCATAATTCAGCACTCAGAAGCTTTGTCTCAAGGGTTCAGCATGCAACATCAGAACATGGTCTGGCAAGACATCAGAAGATGGTCGAAGCAGAATCAGAACATGGGTCTATGGAAGCATCAGAAGAACATGAGATCAGAAGCACTGAAGTTCTGATGGTATCACGCTCAGAAGCACTTCAAGGTCAGAAGATCAGAAGATGCTTTGCACCAAGCTGTTTGACTCTGATGATATCCAAACGTTGTATTCACAAACATCAGATCAGAAGGAAGTACACGTGGCAAGCTACGCTGACTGACAAAAGGAACGTTAAAAGCTATTATAGGCAACGTCAGTAGACACAGCGTGAACAAGGCTCGAGGTAGTTGACAAAAGCGTATAACATTAAATGCGATGCTGTACGGAACACGCAAAGCATTAAATGCACTCAACGGTCATCTTCTCCAACGCCTATAAATATGAAGTTCTGATGAGAAGCAAGGTTAACGATTCTGAACAAAAACAACTCCTATTAACTTGCTGAAACTCTGTTCTATTCAAAGCTCAGAATCTTCATCTTCATCAAAGCTCACTACATTGCTGTTGTAATATATTAGTGAGATTAAGCTTAAACGTTAAGAGAAATATCACAGTTTGTGATTATAGCTTTTAAGAAGCAATTGTAATACTCTTAGAATTGATTACATTAAGTTGTAAGGAACTAGAGTGATCGTGTGGATCAGAATACTCTAGGAAGTCTTAGAGGTTATCTAAGCAGGTTGTAACTAGAGTGATCGTGTGGATCAGTATACTCTAGAAAGTCTTAGAGGGTATCTAAGCAGTTGTTCCTGGAGTGATCAGTGTGTGATCAGAAGACTCTGGAAGACTTAGTTGCTGACTAAGTAGAGAACCATTGTAATCCGTGCGATTAGTGGATTAAATCCTCAGTTGAGGTAAATCATCTCTGCGGGGGTGGACTGGAGTAGTTTAGTTAACAACGAACCAGGATAAAAATAACTGTGCAATTTATTTTTATCTGTCAAGTTTTTAAAGCTACACTTATTCAAACCCCCCCTTTCTAAGTGTTTTTCTATCCTTCACCTGTTACATTCAGTGTTACCCAGATATCCAGAGTTGCGAGGGACATTCAGTCTCTCACCACATCACACACATGACAAATCATGCTATTGCATCCACCTCACTTCATTAGTGGAGAATCCTAAAGTCTATTTCCAAAAATAGTGACAAAAATGTACATACTTTTTGCAAAAAAAAAAAGGGAAGAAAAGAAAAGAAAAGAAAAAGAAAAGAAATAATGAAAAGACTTTAGGATTCTCCCGATGAAATGCATTCCGCCATATCATTTAACATGCATGTTCATTTATTTTCAGGAACTTTTTGGCTTTGTGTCCGACCAACACATGGCCCCACCAATGAAGACTGGTAGACGTAACCCCTCTTATTCTTTCCTGGATCCGAATCTGGATTCCCTTGGGTGTTTAGCAAAGAAGATTACGCCAGATGAGACAACCAATTTCCGAGAAAAATATGGGTATATTCTGATCCTTCTCAAGATGCCGTTCACCAAGTACGAACAGGAGGGAGTTCATGCTTTGCTTCAGTTCTATAATCCTTCCCTTCGCTGCTTCACGTTCACCGACTACCTTTTGGTTCCAACATTAGAAGAGTATTCCCTATTTCTTGGCGTTCCTATAAAGAAGGAAGTACCATACTATGACACCATGAAGGCCCCTGATTCCATTGAAATTGCTAAGGCTCTTTATTTGAGCAAGTCGGTCGTGGAAGAAAATCTCACCAAGAAGGGAGGAGGTCTCGGTTTTCGCATGGAGTTTCTGGTCAAAAGGGGTTGTGATGCTGCTGAAGCGAAAGAATGGGACACATTTAAGGCTATCCTGGCTCTAAGTATCTATGGTATCATGATGTTCTCAAATGTTCCTAACTTTGTTGACATGAATGCAATTCATATATTCATTCTGCAGAATCCGGTTCCTACACTTTTGGGGGATGTTTATCACTCCATTCATCACAAGAGTAGTCAGAAGGGAGGTTTGGTTAGATTTTGTGCTCCGTTGTTATATCGTTGGTTCAGGTCACACTTGCCTGAACGTGGTGCTTTTGTTGATAATAGGCACACATCTAAGTGGGCTGAGAGGATTATGGGGCTGAGGGCTAAAGATATTGTCTGGTATAATAAAGCTTTAGATGACATGGAAGTTATTATGAGTTGCGGAAAGTTCAAAAATGTACCTCTCATGGGCCTTAGAGGTGGAATCAACTATAATCCCGTCTTAGCCAGAAGAACATTCGGATACGCTTTTGTAAGTCCTCCTGAACAAACAGAGATTGCTGAGAATATTTTCTATAATTCAGCCACCGACAATGGACAAATGGCAGAAGCCGCACAAGCTTGGAAGAGTATTTGTTGGAGAGACAAGAAACATTTTGGGCAGAGAGACTGTGCTACTTATGAGGATTATACTAATTGGGTCAAATATGTTGCTGATGCTTAAGGGATGCCTTTCCCCCCTCAAGACCCTTTGTACCCCCCTGCTGGTGAACAACCCAACATTGTTTCCATGCCTCGTTACAACCAAACTGTGGAAGAGAATCGAAAATTGACTGAACAGATGGAAACGATGCATGTTAAGATGAACACTGCTAGACAAGAGAAGCTTTCTGCTCTTCATAAGTTGAAACTAAGGGAAATAGAGCTTGAAGAACTGTATGCTAGAGGGAGCACATCTCAGAAGAGGCCGAGAATGACCGTGGGCTCTAAATCTACTGAAACCCAAGAGAAGAAAACAAAAGAACATTACGAGGCTCAGTTGGTCGAGTTTACTGAAAAGCTCTAGATTCAGACTAAAAATGCCAATTCAGAGAAAACTTGTCGCAAGAAAGCAGACAAGCTCTTGTTGGAACGCCAAAGCACCATAGAGAAGTGTTATGAAGAGATCCGAAAGCTGAAGGGTCATATAAGAGAAAAAGACCAGAGTAATGCCCAAGTTCAAGAGGAAGCCAGGTATTGGGAGGTGAAGAATCGCCACATGGAAACAATGCATTTCAGAAAAGACCTGCTGATTCAAGAGATCATTAAGAGGCCAACCCGTGTTGAGACCAAGAGGCTATTTGAAGAAATGAAGACCTGGAGTGATAAGAACGTTGGAGAGAGCCCCCTCCGTCATGTGGATATGGAGGACCCTGCTTAATGCTGATTTTGTTGTAGAATCACCACCAGATTTGTTGGATGGGATTCCTAATTCTATTTCTGTATTTGTTGGCTCATGGGAGCAGAATATTTTGTACTTCAAGAACTTGGTTGCAGAATTAATCGATTATGTTTGCTTATCTTGGTTGTGCTTATCTTGGTTATGCTTCACTATTTCCTCCATTATCTTATGTTGTTGGTTTGAGGCAAAGCTAAAAAGTCTTGAAAATAATAAAACATGCACACATGCACCCATGCACTCATATCATATTGCATTTTCAGGTTTTTATAAGATTCTAATTTGGGTCCCTTCCAACAACAGATTTCTTTTCCGACGACGAAGCTAACTTTCTTACATCCTTACCGCACCAGAAACAACGAGAAAAGAATCATGGACCAATTTGAACAGAATCAAGCTGCCCTCCGTAGGGACATGGATATTATGGGAGACAGAATGACTCAACTCATGCCGTCGTTCAAGGGCAAGATGAACTCAGGAAAAGTGTTGCTAGTTTGGTCAAAGAGGCTCCTACCACTTCTGTTGCTGGAGTACCAAAACCTGGGGAGGGTCCTGATGGTGGTATACCTAAGTTGGTGGATGATCATCGTGACGTTATCGACCTCGACCAAGATCTTACTGTTGAGTTGACCGAGACTGCTAAGATGTACCAGGCTCTTGAAGAGCGTCTGTGGTGTCGTTTTCTTTACCTCCCCGTTTCACTTGGGAGGACGGCACGCTAAACCCTTCACGCGAAATTTGGAAGGAGAATGCGCCCGTGGTGGGATGAATTTTATTTCAGTTCTTCCTACGATATCACACGAACTTTCTTATTTGTCCTACGAGTAGGAAAGGGAAAAAAAGATCTCAACTAAACCCTAGGAGTTTGCTAAGTGTGGGGATTTCACCTAGACTAGAAATTCTGGAGTCCGGGGGGTCGGTTATACATAGGGAAGTGTTTAAACACCCTACATATCTGTAGTACTCTACAGGAACCTTCTCTGTGTCATTGTGATTGTGTTTGCTGCTAATGATTGGGAAAGTTTCTCCTTTGTGTTAGGAGAGAGAATTGATTTGATTTGAAAAGACAGACAGACTGACTGACTATTTTTGGTATTTTATTAGCTCGCTGAGATTCCTTGTGAACCTCATGCCTACATATCCCTAGTGGAAGTCAGAGCTTAATGTAGTTCGGGGAACTAACTAGGGAAATTAATTGTTTTTGGTGCCTTGCTTGAAGCTCAAGGTTGAAGCTTGGAATTAAATCTCTGTTTACAGTAAAGAGACATGAAATCATCTCTACAGAGAGGTATTTGTACTATTCTACCACAAACATTTAAAGGAGTGACAGAATAACTGGATTCATTTCATTCAAGAGGGGAGTCTACTTGGTTGATCAAGTATGACAGCCATCGTGCCTCTAAAATGAAAGAAAGATGCTCATCCAAATTAGGGAAAGTGTACAAGTCTGGGGATGTGCCAGAGCATGTCTTTCAGAGTCCTAAATGGGAGACTTTGATTGAAATTGAAATTGAAATGTTTGTTTGTTTGAATGTGGTAGAGTAGTAAAAATATCTCTCTATAGAGATAAGCTATGTCTATCTACTGTATAAAAGATTTGACTTTAGCTGGCTTGTATGAGGCCCAAGCTTGAGGCTTTTTGATTGATTAATTAATTATTATTGACTCTGGGAGAGGACTCCATTGAGGATTAATTACAGGGTATTTTAGTGTTCTGTACAAAGCCCAGAATTGAGGCTGACTCTTATTTAGGGAGACTCTATTTATGTGCCTTGTACAAAGCCCAAGGTTGTGGCTAACTGTTGAGGATAATTAAATGAATGACTCTATTTTATGTGCCTTGTACAAAGCCCAAGCTTGTGGCTGACTCTAGCTAGGGAAAACATTATTTTCTGCCTTGTACAAAGCCCAAGGTTGTGGCGGACTCTTAAATGAATTAAGTATGGATGACTCTATGGGGAAAAGATCCTATGTGTTAGGAATCTTTGACACATGAAAGTATGGTTTATCTGCCTTGTACAAAGCCCAAGGTTGTGGCTACTGAGTGATAAAGAACTCACTAGGGAGACTCTATTATCTGCCTTGTACAATGCCCAAGGTTGAGGCTGACTCTTGACAGGGGAGTTTTATTGTTTGGTGCCTTGTATGAAGCCCAAGGTTGAGGCTAACTGTTTTTGTTGGTTTTGACTCTACTGAGGAGATTTTATTTATTAAAAGACTGTTTTTCTTTGGAAGCTAACCCTTTCCAGGGATTTTGACTAAGCTGGAGAAATTATTTGGTAAAAGACTGACTTTATCATGTTTTTTGGAGGCTGACCCTTTCCAGGGGTTTTGACTCTTTTGGGGAAATTATCTCCTAAGAGAAATGAATCTTTATTTTTTTTGACATTAAATAATTGACTTTGGAGGCTAACCCTTTCCAGGGGATTTATTGAAAATGAAGGAATGTGTGGAAGCTAACCCTTTCCAGGGGTTTTTATTGAAATGAAAGAATGTGTGGAAGCTAACCCTTTCCAGGGAATTTTATTGAAATGAAAGAATGTGTGGAAGCTAACCCTTTCCAGGGATTTTATTGAAAAGGAGGTTGATTTTAATTGACTTTGGAGGCTAACCCTTTCCAGGGATTTTATTGAAATGATTGATTGATTTTAATTGACTTTGGAGGCTAACCCTTTCCAGGGGTTTTGTTGGAAATGAATGGCAGAAAGATTATCTAATGGAGACTTCTTGTTTAAAGCCCAAGATGAAGGCTGACTCAATGCTGAGGATGACCCAAAGCATGGATCCTAGACTCTGCTAAGGAAGATTGATGAAGATAAGGGTGACAGAGACTGTCCATGTCTCTCATTCCAAAAGGTGTACTCAATGCAAAATTGAGACAAACTTAGCTTGTTTAAAGTCTGGTTTAAATTGGAAGAAACTCACCAGGGTAGGCTAAAAGGTGGCTAAAGACCTGTTCCTATGTTTATAAGAAACCTGATGGGTCCTTGTATACAAGCTCAAGAGGAAGCTGGAAATGCTTTTAAGAAGCCTGTGGGTCCTTGTACAAAGCCCAAGAGGAGGCTAATCGAGGGTCCTTGTTATAGCACAAGAGAAAGCTTATGTGGTTTTGAACTTATTTTGGCTCTAAGCAAATGGGTAAGAGGTTTCACCGGGAATAATTCCTCTTTGGGTGGATGTGTCCTATTTATTTGGATTCTAAGGTTTTTGCCAAGATGTTTCACCGGGAATAATTCATCTTGGGGGTTTGAACTACAGATCTCTAATTAGGAAAGAGCCTTCACCGGGAAGACATTCTCAATCCTAGGCCATATTCCTATAATATATATATAGTTTAACTGTCCTAAGGTTTATACTCAAACGTAGTTCTAAACTAATATATGCACAATTTATATTTGACAGTAATTTAAATAAAGACTGTAAATTGAAAGCTTGTAAAGCCTAACCTGGATGGAGTGGAGGCCTTTGAAGAAGTATGTACAGAGCCTCAACAGTATTTTTGTTGTTTTGTTGATAATAGTTGATAAACAGTTAATGGTTTTTGAAAACAGAAGAAGTGAAGATGGACAAAGGTCACATAGGTATCTGAAGAGTTTCACCGGGAATAATGCCCTTCAAATACCAGAAGAATGTTTTGAAAACAGAAAGAAGATTTTGAAAATACAGTTTTGAAAACAAGCTAAGAAGAGAAGGTTTTTGGGACTTACACTCTATTAGAGGCCCAGTACTTTACAGTACTGGTGTAAAAGCAATTTGAAAAAAATGATTTGGAATGATGCAAGGTTTTGTTGTTTGAAAACCCTAATCATCCGTTTAATCAGAGATTGAAAACAATTTTGAATATTGACAAAAGTCAACTTAATTAAGGCAAAGATGAAATCTATACCCAATTAAGACCTAAATAATTAGGGTTTTATCATAAAATTCTTCACAAAGTAATTAGGTTTAAACAAAATGAATATATATATTTTAAAGTATTTAAGAAAACATTTAAAACATACTATTTTAAACCTAATTAAAATACATGAAATAAATAATATTTTTTATGATTTTTTGATTATTCACAAAGTAGGTATATTAAATAGCAAGTGTGTGAAAAATGAAGTGAAAATGATTTAATTTGATAAGTTTATTAATTGTGTGAAGTTTGTATAAAAAAAGAATAAAAATGGATGCTAAAAAATTGGTTTGGCCCTAGAGAGGTTCGAACCCACGCCCTTCATGATCACATTTCAAAACTTAACCAACTGAGCTGCGCGCGCAGCTTGTTAACTATATACCCTCAATATATTATATTTTCAGATAAGCCAGGAAATTCAAATTTTACGCGCGCCATGTTCATCTTCTTCCTCGAGCTTCAGATTTTCAAATTCCTAACTCTCTGGTTTCTCAACTAAATGGCATGATGTAAACATCAATCTCACTCGTTTTTGGACAAGGAACATGATTATGGGCTCAGAATTCATTTATTCTAAGTGTAACTAACGAATTTCATTATGAACACGAAGAACACATAAACCCTAATTTTAAAATTAAATGATGCACAAGATGAATAAATGAATGATGATAGAGGGTTTTCAATCCTCTGATGATGCTGAACAAGATAGAATCGAGCTTTACCACTAAGAGTACTTAAATTAAAGAGGTGGAGTTCAGAAACTTACCTCTGAAAATGGAGGTCGTGAGGATGATGAAGAGCACCTGGGCTTGAATGAATGATCTCAATAGCTTCCCTGAGACTCAATGATGCTAACTGAGTGCTTATTACAGCCTGAATCCTTCTGAATTGTTCTATGGACCTCCCTCGATTTCAGCTTCAAGTGAACATGGAGGGTGTTGATTCTTGAGTTACAGATGAGCTGCAGCCATCTGGTTAGCTTCACTATGACCTGAGGAGTGTGCCTGGATGATTGGCTTGGCTCAGAACCTCCTGAATTACTCCATGGACCTCCAACTGCAAATGCTCCAAAGTGAGAGCAACAATGGTGTTCCTCCACTTACAGAAGTGATCCAGGTGCTTGGATCACCTCAAATGACCTCCCTTGAGATGTTAGAATGTTCACTTCCCAAAGATGAGCTCTGGTTTGAAGAAATCGATTCTTCTTGCCAAAGAACTTTGAAAAACAATGAACATGAGAAGAGAAAGAGAAAGCAAGGAATATGGTTGCTTTGGTGTGTTTTTGAATGAGGAATGCATCTGTATTTATAGGCAAATGGAGCAGTATAGCTGCAGAGGAGTGAGCTTCCTTAGTGAAGTTGATTTGCTTTCTTAGCCATGAAGGAAGTTTGCAAGTATCTCTTATGCAATGATGAGAATTTTGATTCCATTTGATCAATCCCCTAGCCCTCGATTTTGTTTAATCTTAGGGGACAATTCTGAGCCAGAAATGAGCTCTAATTGGTTGGTGAGAAGATTCCTTGGGTGATTCATCAATTTGCCATAAATTCACAAATGTAATCATTACATAATCACATGTTCTTGTTTTTAGAATCTTCTTCAATTCTTATGGCATGGTGAAAATGAATGCATGGCATGGTTTCAGATGTGTTATGGGTCGTGTAGCATCCATAAGAGAGGTTATTTGCACAAAATTTGCAAAGTCCAAAAGTGTCCATGACCTATAATTTTACTTCATGAGGCCAACTTTGAACAAGCATAACTCTTAGCTCAAATTGAATTTGGAGAAGGTTGAACACAATTTGGAAAGCCCTAAACATCTACTTTAAATCATTAGTTTATGTCTTCTTCAGAATCATTTGGGAAATTTGTGAAAAATGAGCCCAAAGTTGGATGAAAACTAGGTTAAAACACTTAGAAAAATTTCTAAGTGTTTATGACCTAAACTTCAAAATTTCCAAAACTTCATAAATGGTTGATCTTTTGAAAAAAGTTCCTTTGTAAGATGTTGTTTTATTTTGCAAGATCTACAACTTTCATGTTGGAAGTTTTTTGAGTTGTGTAGGTGAAATTTTGAGTTCTCACTATGCCCTCAAAAACCCTAATTCCCGACTTTTTGCTCCTTGATGAATTTCTTTGAATTTCTTTGGTCAAATGACTTTAATATCCATATATTGATGATATTGATCTTTGAAAGTCATTTTTTGACCAAAAACCTTAAAAGTCAATGATGATCCTTCACAGTTGACTTTTCCCTGACAAAGTGAATTTTTGGGCTTTTGTGTAGAAACATGATCTTCTCCTCAAATGAATGATGTAAATGGATTATATTGAGGTAGTAGAGATTTTTGAATCATGTCTTGAGTTTTGGATTCATGCCCTGATTAAAAGTCAACTATCTTGGTGAATTAGGTCAAAAACCCTAATTGTCGATCAGAGGACAATGATGACTGTAGACTTTGAACTGAGATGTAATGTCCAGTGGATCTTGTCATATGAGTTATTTGAAGATGATTGATGTCTTTGAATGGTTCCCTGGGGCTTTTTAGGGTTTCCCAAAAGTGATCCCTGATTTTAGTCCTTGATAGGCTCCAAACCCTAGTCTGTTGATCTGAGTAATCCTGTGCTTAGATGACTGGGTGTCTTAATCAATCATAGGTGTAATAATGAGGCTTTTGAGTCTTATGATTGTATTAGAGACTAATCCCTCTATTGATTGATCCTTTGCCTGAGTTTTCTTGTCTTTGAATACCCTCGATTGAATGTCAGGCTGCTTTGGGTACTTGCTTTGACTTGATGAAAATCCTGAAGATATGTCATCTCAGGGGGGTCAAAAATTAGGGTATGACAGATGCCCCTATTTAAGTTTCTTTTATCTGGAGGGAGAGAGATTGAGATCTCGATCTCTCCTGCGTAAAAGAGACTTAAATATCAAAGAATGCCCGGATTTTGGGCGCTCCTGAGATGATAAAATCTTTGCATGACTTGATCCCGTTGTCGCGCTTGGCGGGGGATGAGGAGACAAACTCCTGCAGAAATACTTGATGTGGATTCTGGTGAATGGATGGCAATGTAGGATGCGCAATCCATCTTCTTTAACTAAGTGTTGATACTTAGAAAAAGGTAAACAACCTCCTCTCGTTCCGGATCACTATAAGAAAATTAGGGTTTTACGACACAAAAGTTGTGACAGTTACTTGATAACTGTCGTAACTCTAATATAGAGACGCGTATCACGACGGTATATACCTACCGTCCTTACATTTTTTAAAAATTACTAAATATAACAACGGTTATACAACTACCGCCTTAGAAATCAATTCACGACGGTTTAAAAAACGCCCTAAATTATATGTTACGACAGTACATTAACTGTCGCCCACCAAACCAAATAACACACGCCCTGCACCATAAGAAACTCATCAAAGGTCACGACGCTGAAACAACCGTCGCGCTCATTTACTTAAAAATTATCAAACTTTACGACGGTGAACCTACCGTTGCCCACAATTACAAAATAATTATCGAAGGGCACGACGGTGAACCTACCGTCGCCATCCCATACCCTTCACACGCGGATAAAAATTTCGCGACAGTGATTTCACCCGTCGTCATCTCTGAATACATCTTTCACGCTAAAATTGATTTTTCTTTTTATTTAAATTTATAAACCAAAACTTTAATCGTAAACACATTAACAAACCACAATCAAAACATCGATCATCCTCTCCAAAACCATCATCCTCTGATCAAAACACTACCTTCCAAGTTTTCACAATCTTTCTAGTATGCGAGCGAAGGAGATGAAGTGGAAGAGAGAAGAGAAGAACTAGTGCGTGGATATCATATGGCAAAACCCCCCGCTACCGCAAGAATACATCTTTCGAAACGGTAAACATCAAAACTTTCAGAGTTTCCATACATTCAGTTAACAAGTTCCAAATTGAAATCGTATAATTCAACACAATCCTCATTTTATCCCTTTCCATCGGTGGAATTTGTGCAGGGATTCGATTCCTTAGGCCAAACTACTTCGAATTCATCGCTCATGCTAGTTCGTTTTGCTAATTTTTCCATCACATTTTTTAAAATTTCACTTATATTGTTAAAATCCTCGTTAAACCCTAGAAATCTTCAATTTGTTAATGTCAGGTGAAAAATCGATGGGCTGGGAAAACCATTGTAGATTTGTTCGCTGAGGAGTTTAAAAGTCGACCTCGTGAATATTATGTAAGAAATTTTCTATTTTTATTATTTTAATTTGGTCACTAGCCTCAGTTATATGATTATTTGTTTGGATTGTAGGTTAGTGCGGTGAAATGTGAAATGGATTATTTGTTTGAAACTTCGAGATTTTAAGAACCACATCACACAACTTCCCAACACACTGAATTCATACACTAGAATACCCATTCTAGTGCTGTTTCTTCGATTCTGTTTCAGTTCTAGGTATTTTCAACTTTTTCTTCAATCGATTATGAGTGCATTGTTACTGTTCGATGAAATGCTTCAACGATCACTTTCACTTTTTCAGGTTAAACATGTTGGATGGAGGTGATTCTAAAGGAGGAGGCTGATGATCAGGCTTACAGAGGCGAAAGAGCTGCTAATCTGGTTCTCTCGTACATTGGATCATCTCCTACATTTGTGGATTCTTGTTCATCTTTCTCTTTCTTGATTGATTGGGTTGTTTTTAGAATCTGAATTATGGTTTTTTTTTCCAGATTGGGAAAGTCATGCAGATACGTAAAGCTTCAAGGAATGATTCACTCACTGAGATTTCAACCAACCCTTATGCTTTGACGGCTCAGGAATGGACCTCTGGAAAGATGTTGATGAAATCATTTCATCTTCTAATAATGAAATTGCAAGCCAGTTGTTTGTTCTTCATGTTATGAAGCCATTGCTTTGTTCCAAGTTTGTTGATCCTGGTGTATGTATTCACTTTCAATCACTCATTCATGAATTGTTCGGTTATCAATGCACAATCTTTTTCTGTATGTTTGATCTGATTGCCACCTGCCCTTTAATTCCTTGATAGATGCATGTCTAAGTGTCGAGAGGATTTTTTGAATCTGTTGAAATGAATGTTATTCTTCAACGTCCTGCTTGGAGACTCTGCATATTGAATCAGATCCTTCCTTGCACCTCACCATGATTTTATAGATTTTGTTGCATAAAAGTGGAAGAGGACTTCGCCAATTAAGCATGAAAGGTTTTATATCTCTCTTGTTTCACCAATTATGTTCAGAATGTAGAGTATTGAGATGCTGATTGAGAAATTTGCAAATACATTGAGTTTTTATGACCGTGCAGTTGATGTTTTACCGAGGAGTGCTTCTTACCAGAGCAATCGTGTCGCCGCGTTGATCGGTTTAGGAATATTGTGTGAAGCTGTGAGGGAATGTCAATAGGCTCTAAATTTCAATCCTAATTATCATAGGGCTCATCATCGTTTGGGTTCTCTGTTCATCAAGTGAGTGAGTAATCATTGACTCTTAATTTCTTTAAGTGTCTTTTTTAACAATTTTGCTTCTTGCATTGGTTGGATCTAGTTCAGTATGTTGATGGCTATTGAATTATATTGTTAGTGTTTTATGTAATTGTGAAGTTTAGTGTTTTTGTTTTTTTTGTTTTGCTTCTGTTAGAATTGAAATCCGAATCTTTTACTTGTTAATTTGGATGGCATTGTGAAGATAGATGATTTGATGGTTTGATTGAATGTTCATTCGTTGGTGATGCCTCTACGGAATGGTGTTGAGTATAGAAATGGTGGTGTCACAGGTTAGGGCAAGTTGAGAATGCTAGGAGACACCTTTGTCATCCTGGATTAACTCTGAATTTGACTTAGATGCTGAAGTTGCAACTGGTGGACAAACATATTACTAAATGTACAGATGTTAGGAAGGTAAGGGATTGGAGAAGTGTTCTGACTTCTGAGGGAACCTGATGGTGCTTCTACTGCTGGAGTTGATTCTTCTCCTCAGGTATTATTGTCGTTTTTTGTTTTTTCTGATTTGATATATTTGAGTTGAATATGTTATAAATGGAAATATGTATGAAATGAAATATTTGACCTTTGTTGGAAATTGAATGTACAACTCTTTATGTGTAGAGCAGTAGCCCTTTTGAAACTTCATCAAATTGAGTAAGAACCACTAACATGTTTGGCTGGGCAAATGTTACTCTAAAAGGTTTATTTTCTTAGTTTAACATGTTCCACATTTAATCTGATAGACACTTTGGTTCAATTAAAAGTTTGTATTGTTATCAACTCTGTTCTCTAATCCTTTACTAGTGTCTGCATTTTAGAGCAATATTGTTGGCTTTGGCGGGGAGGTTTTTATGTGGGATATTGAAGCTGCACTTGCGCCAGTGTCTAAGTGCAACAATGCTACGCTTCATGAATCTACAAATGGTATCCATGGTTCTACCAACTCATTCTCTCTTGGTATTTATTTCAAAATCAATATATAATTGCTTTATGATACTTTTTGTAAAATATACATATTTTTCTCTTAACTAATAGACTTGGTAACAATGGTTTTATGTAGGACTCTAGTTCGAGAATTCTTGTGAGGTTGGTGTCTTTTCAAAACTTACCATTGCATATTGTTTGGTTGCCAATGGAGCCTCTGAAAGTTTCTACAGGTTTTAGTCTGTTTTATTTTGCTCTATACATGTCTTCAGTTGAGTGGCAAAACGTAGAGCCTGTGAAGTTGGTGTCTTTTCAAAACTTACCAATGTCTTATGATCAGCTATGCTGTAAAGTAGCAAAACTTCATTAGTTGAGTCCAGGTATAAAAATGCTTATACATGTCTTCTAATTGCAAGGACTTTGATTAGTACTTCGTTAACCACTATTAGTATGTCCTACTCATCTCTTTGTTAACCACAATTCTTTGATTTTATTTTTCATACTGATAACTTAAGCTATGTTTGTTAGTTTAGTATACAAACGTGTATAGCATTTAACTGACAGTGTATAACATTTAACTTAAATTAGGTGTTTGTTTATTTATATAAGCTTAATCCTTATTATACTAAACTGAGTATCAAATAAAAACTTGTATAGCATTTAACTTAAATTATGTGTTTGTGTGATACACGTTGTTTGTTGGATGCTATCAAGAATTGATTGTTGATAGCATTTAACCGACAGTGTGCATCATCTTTTCATATTTCAATTTTTTCCTTCAAATTATGTGTTTGTGTGATACACGTTGTTTATTTATGTAAGCTTATTCCTTATTATTGATCATAAATATTTTTTATAATGAAATGATATTTTCTATTGATGTAGCAGCCAATGTCTAATTGGTTTTTATTTCATCTCAAAGCACTTAACCAGATATCCATGATTAATAACATTATCAATTTCTACATATTTGTATCTCTTATTAATTGTTATGTCATGTTAAAAAAACTTATGCAGTACATTTGTATGGTTATGCCATAGAAGAAACAGTGTGGGCGTAGAAAATGAGCAATCAGATTGAAGGAATTGGAAAGATGATCATGAGCAGCAACTTGAAGTTGAATAATCAGAGTTTATAAAATTTTGTAGATTTATAATGAAGCATATAGATATTGAGTTTTATGGCATAGTTTTTTTTATTATAAATATGCCTTGGTTATTTATGCTATGGTTATTTTAGACTGTTGCGGAAAGGGATGTTGAAAGAGGATATTTTTGTAACTAGTGCCATTTTCATAGATGAATTTTCATTCATGTTCAATCCATGTCCAAGGCCTGGTATTATAATGTTTATTTGATATTAAATGTTTTTTTTTGTTGAAATTAATTTTATTATGTTAAAAAATGATAGAAACTGAAATAAAAAATAAATACTATATTTAAAAATATTTTAGTAGAAAAAATTTAAATAAAAAAAATTATAAAAAATATAATAAAAAATCATACTAGATTAAATTGTAAATGCAAAATTAAATTAGTAGCGATTTAAACTGTTACCAAATAAATTATATTTAAAATTTATGTATCAAATTATGACTGTTTCAACCGTCGCTAATAGTGAAAACAAAAATCAAAGGCATATTTACGACAGTTTCAACTGTCAGGATATCACATTCACGACAGTTTTAAACCGTCGCGAACAACAACGAAAACAAAAATCAAAGACATATTCACGACGGTTTTTAATCGTTGCCATTTCGAGTACAAGTCGGTTCCAACCCGTCGTGAGCAATCGCGATGGTTGGTGTGACGGTTTTGACAACCGTCGTGAAACAGACTGGGGACACACAATTCTGCGACAGTACTGCAACCGTCGTAGATAGTAAATAACGGCGATTTTTACCGTCGTAATCTGTCAAAATAGCTGTCGCAATCTGTCAATTTTCTTGTAGTGGATGTCCAAATCTCGAAACTGGTCTCAGTTGCGTTTGGACAATATCTCAGATAAAGAGAAAATTTCCAAAGGTTTGTTTCCTCGTCAAACTTCTTATCAGCGCTTGGAGATAAGATGCCATTTGACGGCTGTAAAGAAACTTAAAAGGTTTGTTTCCTCGTCAAACTTCTTACCAGCGCTTGGAGATAAGATGCCATTTGACGGCTGTAGAGAAACTTCACCATCTTCCCTTTTGACTTGACGTCTTTGAAAGAATGTCATATGGCCTCATGATCTTTTGAGGGGCTAATGACTTTGTTTGAAGGCGGACGAACTGTTTTCGGGGTGAAAACTGCCATTCGTCAACTGATGCCTGGGGAATCAACGAACTGTTTTCCTAAGAGGAAAACTGCCATTCATCGACTCTGTGGGGAGTTAAACATCCCAGAAACAGACAAACTGTTCGAAAAAAACCGCCATTTGTCGATCTCTTGAGTATCTAACAGACAAACTGTCTTTTCTTGGGAAAAGACTGCCATTTGCCAATTGCTAGGGGAGCAAACTGTCTTCTACTGGGAGAGACTGCCATTTGTCGACCCTGTCATGAAAGAAAGTGAGCAAACTGTCTTCTGCTGAAAGAGACTGCCATTCGCTGACTTTGTTGTGATAGAAAGTGAGCAAACTGTCTTCTGATGAAAGAGACTGCCATTTGCCGACTTTTGTTGGGGAATCTGAACTATCTTCTGGACGAAGACTATCATTCGCTGACTCCGCCGGGGATCATGAACTATCTTCTGGATGAAGACTACCATTCACTGATTCTGTTAGGGAATCATTTGTCGATCTGCTGGGAGATTCTGAATTTTTCTTTGACAAGAAGTGGCACCTCTTGACCCTGCTGGGGAAATACCAAACCTCTAGGGAATTCCAAAATGCAAAGCAGATTATCTTATCTGAAGAAGACTGTCGAATGTCGCTCTGCAGGAGATTCTCGGCTGAGGAATTCCAAAAGTGAACAAACTATCTCTCTGAGGGAGACTACCATCTGTTGACTTGCTTGGTGAGATACTTGTGTATGAACTGTCGTTTCGAAGGAAAAAGTTTCTTCGGAACTTGCAGGGGAAACTTGAGTTCATGTCTAAATGACTCAGGCATTCACATGATCAAAGCCTGACTTGACTATGCAGTTGTGATGTAATGTATGCATGAATATTATGATAAAATGCAAACTGAATGTGAATAGAATTGTCGCGGATGTAAAATCCTAAGATACGACTGAAATTCTTGTGGATCAGAAGAGGTCCTCTTCTTGTAGTTCGAACTCTGTTGGGAATACCTGGTTATCAGTTGTCCGCTGTCCGAAATGAGTAATATGAATTGAAGTAAAGATCCGTCATCGGGAGATGTTCGCAAAGCGACCTCATGGGGAAATCTTGGTTCCCGGAGTCTCAACCGTTCTCGGAGCAACTGTTTGCATTCTTCCTATTGTTCGTAAACCTTAGAAAGAAATTTCACCTTTATTTTCGCAAGTAAATTCATTTTTATTTTATGAAAACATTTGTTTCAAGAAATTAACTGTTTAAACTTAAAATGCATTCCAAGAAACTGAATAAGACTAGATTGCAAAGGAAAGCACAAGGCTCAAATTATTATATATGGAATGGTAAGCAGCCAAATGCTTGATTCCATGGAGTATTTACAAAGTTGGAAATTGGTAATTTTCGGGAAAAGGGCTACGATGAAACGTGACGACCGTTATCTTTCCCTTCCACTCCGAGTTGCGCTGTATTCGCGCTTCGTAGAAGATGACCTACTGCTGATGAACACTCCGCTATGGATTTTGAATGATCAAGTTTGTCCTGAACACAGTTACTTGCCATATATCCCTAACTTTTGCGTAAACTACCCCTTTCGGGTTTTAAGTCTACCGGGATTGATTAATATATATTTTTTTTATGTCTCTAATTTTTGCCTGAATCGCCCTTTCGGGTTTTCGATTCACCGAGACGCTCTTCTTTTGCCTAAGTCGCTCTTTGCGAGTTTTCAACTTAGCGAGCTGTTTTTTTTATTTATTTAGGCGAAGTATTTCTTGACTGCGTCGACGTTCACAGGACGGGTGAATTCTTCTCCATCCATAGTCGCGAGTATTAAGGCTCCTCCTGAGAAAGCTCTCTTGACCACGTAGGGGCCGTCATAATTGGGAGTCCATTTCCCTCTTGAATCTGTGAGAAAAGATTGAATCTTTTTGAGTACAAGGTCGCCTTCTTTGATGGTGCGAGGTCGAACCTTTTTGTCGAAAGCTTTCTTCATTCTTTGTTGATGTAGCTGACCGTGGCATAAAGCTGTCATGCGCTTTTCTTCGATTAAGTTCAATTCATCGAATCTGCTTTGACACCACTCGGCTTCTGTTAATTTTGCCTCCATCAAGACTCTCATTGATG